>NC_037671.1:66533563-66833563 GCF_003255815.1 Theropithecus gelada | reverse complement strand
TGTATACTCCCACCAACAGAAGCATTCCTATTTCTCCACATCCTCTCCAACATCTGTTGTTTCCTGACTTTTTAATGATTGCCATTCTAACTGGAGTGAGATGGTATCTCATTGTGGTTTTGATCTGCATTTCTCTAATGACCAGCAAGAACAGAAATCATGACAAACAGCCTATAGGAGAATTCTAAAGATACGGTATTATAAAAGAAAGAGACAAAGCTTAAGTGTGAGGTTTGTTCTCCAAAGGGTCATATAGTCTAACTCAGGATCCAGAAACAAACATAACTGTAGGATCCAGGTAGATTCAATTATATCTGAGGGAAGGAGCACAGGCTGGTTAAAAGAGTCAGTGGCAAATTGGAAAGTATTAAGTGATTTAAACTAGCAGTTACTATTCCCTTTAACTTATTTTTGATATGTGAAAAGGTGAATATTCCCAAATAATTTGATAATTTCAGAGGGGTTACAATAAAGATTTTTGGGTGAAATCTCTAAATATGTTAATTATATAACAGAATTTAAAAGTGTAAACTGTACTGTTTGAGCCAGAAAACAGCCTGCAAGCAAGATGGAGCCTTAAGGGTGTCTGGTTTGTAGTCTCTGGTCTGAAGATAAAAGCATTTAGTTAGTAATCTGAAAGCTCAGGACCTTCCCCTGGGTGTCTCTGGCCTAATGTGTTATGTCATACAATAACTTCAAGGTTCTTTGCTTTTATTTACTTAGCAGAACAATATTGGTGATATCTGACAACTTACATTTTAGAATTGTTATGAGGGCCAAATAAAATAATGGAGAATTGGATCTGAAATGTTCAAAATTCTACTGAAAAATTCTTTTATTATTTACAATGGTGATTTATGAATCATGACAAAGATCTATCACTGATGAACAAATAATATATTGTTTCTGAGTTGTCACCTCTGTTTTCAGTCTAGTGAATTGTTTGTTGTACTGTCTTCATAAGAAACTATTATCACTTTAAAGTGTGTAAAATATCACTGGGCAAGCACAATTTATCACTTGGCCAGACTCATAGGAAGTTGGTTGACGTGTTAATTTAACAAGTGTTATTTCAGCTGTAAAATTTTGAATGCTTGCCTGGTCCCCTGAGATTTGAGGTAATCTTGTTATGATTAATGCTGTAGTGGTTCTCTTCCAGTATGACTTGTAACTGAACTGAATTTTTAGAAAACATCTTAATCACACAACGGTGCTATTAAATGAGTGCTTATGGATCTAGGAATGAAAGATGTTTTAACAATGTAAGTATTAGACTATATAGAGCGGGTAAAATTAACACCAGTTAAGACAAATTTTACAGAACTGACTGGTTGTTCAATGGTTCTCATGGACAGCTGTAAAGTTCAGCCACTGTGTCCAAAAGGATGTATTAAGCTTGAGCTTGGTTTGGGAATTTGTCAATATCAAAGAGGCGAACCTTCATAAGTAGGGTCTAACTGCTCTGTGGAAGTTTGCAAATAATCCTCAGAAAGGCTCAGTTCCATGGAAAGCATAATTTATACATGAGTGCAACGTGTACATCCAGTGGCATGAATGGGAGACTCTACAAGCCACGTAGATGAGCATCTGGAACTACATCAGTTCAGTGATTTCGCTTTTCATATCTATTTTGTTTTTAAATTATATATAATTTAATAATATCAAAGATACATGTATTGAAGATAAAGATGGATAAGTTTTGGAAAATACTACCCATATAAACCCACACATGAATTAAATGTGTATTGAAAATTCAAACACTCTAGTAAATCACCTGATACCCCTTTTATGTGCACCCTTATCCTGAGAGGCAACTACTCTACTGGTTCTATGACCATAGATCCTTTTGTTTGTTATAAAATTTTATCCAAATAGAATTATACCTTCACACAATTTTCTCATATCTACCTTCTTTGCCCAATATGTTGTTAACATTCATCCAGGTTGTTTGACATATCAGTAGAACATTCCTTTCTATTGCTCTATCTCTCATTATTTTTCTCGTTCTCTTTTGATTAGCCTAAGGTTTCATCAAAGTAAACATTTCAAATATTGGCTCTACTAATTTTGTAATGTGTGTCCATATTCTATTGATTTCCGATCGTTTATTATTTCTTCTATTTATTTTGGGTAAAATTCAGAATTTTACTGGCTTTTAATTTAATTCTCAGGTTTATTAAGGTATACAGAAAAAGAAAAAGAAAATTGTATATATTTATGATGTAAAATGTGATGTTTTGACAAATATATACAATGTAAAATTAATGAATCAAGCTAATTTACATATGTATCACCTCACATACTTATTTTTTCATAGTGAGACATTTTAGTAGCTACTCTCTTTGCAATTTTCAAACATATAAATATATTATTATTACTGTAGGCACCATGCTGTACAATAGATTCCCAGAACTTATTCATCTTAACTGAGACTTTGTACATTTTGACCAATATCACCCTCTTTCCATCTCCTTTCCTACCTACTGGTAAAAATCATTCCACTTTCTACTTCTATGTTGAGTTCAACTTTTTTAGATTGCACATATAAGTGACATCATGGAGTATTTGTCTTTGTGTGCCCGGCTTAGTTCTCTTAGCAACATATATTCCAGGATCATGCATGTTGTTGCAAATGACAGAATTTCCTTTTTTTCAGGCTGAATAATGAGTCATTGTAGACATGTATTTTATGTACACATACACACTCTCTCTCTCTCTCTCTCTCTCTCTCTCTCTCTATTTATCTATTCATCTGTTGATGGACCCTTAAGTTGATTCTAGATCTTGGATATTGGAAAAAATGCTATGATTAATATGGAAGTGGAGATAATTCCTTGACATACTAACTTCAGTTTCCTTCGACACATACCAGAAGTGTGATTGTTGCATCATATGGTAGTTCTATTTTTTTTATTTTTAAGAACCACCATACTCCTTTCCAAAATGGAAATGTACTAATATATATTCCCACCAATACTGCATGAGGATTCCCTTTAATCCACATTCTCACCAACACTTGTTATCTTTTGTCTTCTTTTTGTATTTATAAATTTTTTAGTTGTAATTGAACAAAATATCCATATATAACATTTAAAACATTGTTTTAATACATTGCAAAATGGCTAAATAAAGCTAATTAATGTGTGTATTATTTCATATACTTATCATCTTTTGTGGTCTTTTGTCTTTTTGATAATAGCTATTCTAATAGATATCAGATAATACCTCACTGTGGTTTTAATTTGCATTTACCTGATGGTTAGCGATGTTGAGCAATTTTCATATAATTGTTGGTCATTTGTATGTCTTCTATTACAAATGTCTACACTAAGCATTTGCTCATTTTTTGAGTTGTTTGAATTATTTATATATTTTGAATATTAAACTTTTATTTGGTGTATGATTTGAAATATTTTATCTTATTCTATAGGTTTTCTCTTCATTATGTTTTCTTTTTGTGCAGAAGCTTTTTAGCTTGTTGTAATCTTAAGCTTGTAGCAAAAGAAGCTTATCTATTTTTATCCTTGTTGTCTGTGCTTATAAGGTAATATCCAATTTACTTTTTCCCCAGACCAATGTCAAGAAAGATTTTCCCTATATTTCCTTTGAGTAGTTCACAGTCACAGGTCTTATATTTAAGTGTTTGATCCATTTTAGTTCATATTTGAATATGAGGTGAGATAAAGGTCTGATTTCATTATTTTGCAAGTGGATATTCCGTTTTTCCAACATTATTTATTCAAAGACTGTCCTCTCCACATTTTGTGCTGGTGCATTTGTTGAAGATCAATTGATGTAAATTTACAGATTTATTTCCAGGTTCTGTATTATTTTCCATGGGTTTATGTGTCTGGTTTTATGCTATTGTCATGCTCTTTTGATTACTATACTCTTGTAGTATATTTTGAAATAAAGTAATGTGATGCCTTCAACTTTGTTCTATTTTGCTCAAGATTTCTTTGGCTATTCAGTCTTTTGTGGTTCCTTGAAAATTTTAGGATTGTTTTTACTGTTTCTATAAAAAAAGTCATTGGAATTTTTATAGGGATTGCACTCAATCTGTAGATTGCTTTGGGTATCATGGATACTTTGATATTAATTTTCCAAACCATGAACATGGGATATATTTTCATTTATTTCTATCTTCAATTTCCTTTATCAGTTTTATAAATTTCAGTGTATACATTTTTACCTCCTTATGTAAATTAATTCCTAAGTATTTTAATTTTTTAAGACTATTATAAACGATATAATTTTATTAACGAGTTTTTACAGAGGTTTTTGTTAGTGTATAGAAATGCTCCTAATTTTTGTATCTTGATTTTGTATCCTATAACCTCACTGAATTTATGTATTAGTTCTAACAGCTATTTGTTCAATTATTTAGCATTTTCAATTTAAAAGATCATGTCATCTGCAAACAATTTTACCTCTTATTTCCAATTTGGATATCTTTTATTTATTTGTCCTGCTTAATTGCTCTGGCTAGGACTTCCAGTGCTATATTGAGTAGAAGTAACAAGAGTGGCATACTTGTCATGCTCCTGTTGAGTACAATGTTAGCTTGTGTGCTTATCCTATATAGCCTGTATTATGTTGAGGTACATTCTTTCTCTAATTTGTGAGAGTTATCTTTTCATTATAAATTGATGTTGCATTTTTAAATGCTTTTTTGCCTCTATTGAGATAATCTTTTGATTTGTATCCTTTTTCTGTTAATATAGTACATCACATTGATTGATTTGCATATGTTGAACGATTTTTACATACCATAAGTATATGCCACTTGATTACAGTGTATAATTTTTTCAATAGATGCTCAATTTGGTTTGTGAATACTTTGTTGAGAATGTTTACACCTGTGTTTACTGGGTATATGGGCCTATAAATTTCTTTTCTTGTAGGCTCCTTCTGTTGCTTTGGTCAGGATAATGCTGGTGTTATAAGAATTTGAAAGTGTTCTCTCCCTTCAGATTTTATGGATACATTTAAGAAGTATTGGTATTCGTTTTTCTTTAAATAACTGGTAGAATTCACCAATGAAGCCATCATGTTTTGGGCTTTACTTTTTGAAAGGCTTTTGATTACTGATTCAATCTCTTTACTTATTATGATCTGTTCAGACTTCCTGTTTCTTTATGATTCATTCTTAATTGGTTGGATGCTCCTAGAAATTTACCCATGTCATCTAAGCTCTCTATCCAATTTTTGGCATGTAATTGTCCATATTAGTCTCTTCTGATGCTTGGATTTCTGTGGTATCAGAGGCTTAATGTCTCTGTTTCTTTTACAATTTTATTTATTTTAGTTTTTCTATCTTTTCCCTTTGGTAGTTCAAAGTCTGTCAGTTTTATCTTTTCAAAAAATCATTTCTTTTTAAATGATCTTTTTATTGTTTTGTAGTCTTTCTTTCATGTATTCCTCCTCTGGTTTGTGTTTTTTCCTTTATTCTGCTGTGTTTTGGCTTGGTTTGTTCTTTTGCTACTTCATTGAGATGTTAAGTTGTTTATTTGAGATACGTTTTTCCTAACGTAGGTGTTTATCAATGTGAAATTTCATCTATGTTTGCTGCAACCTTTATGTTTTGATATGCTGTGTTTTCATTTTCATTTATTTCAAGAAGATATATATTGTTTTCCCTTTTGATTTTTTTTTCTTTGAGCCATTAGGTATTTAGAAGTTTTTGTTTTATTTCCACATATTTCTAAATTTTCCAAGTTTTCTTCTCTTATTGACATGGTTTCATACCATTGGGATCACACAAAAACTTGATATAATTTAAAACTTTAAGAAAATTGTTAAGACTAGTTTTGTGGCCTAACAGGTAACCTCTGCTGCAGAATGTCCTGTGTATGCTTAAAAAGAATGTATATTCTGCTGCCGTTGCATGAAATGTTACATATATGTCTTTAAGGTCCTTTTGTTTTATACAATTGTTCAAGTCTGTTTTCTATTGATTTTCTGTCTGATCTAACCATTGTTAAAAGTGTGGAGCTGAAGTCTTACTCTTATTGCATTGTTTTCCATTTCTTCTTTCTGATTTTGTCATATTTGCTTTATATATCCGTATATTTTGATGTTGAACAAATACATATTTACATTGCTTTTCATTTTTATGCAAGTTTTATTTAGTTACTTTTAGAGATGAGGTTTTACTCTGTTTCCAGGGTTGGACTTGAACTCCTGGGTTCAAGCCATCCTCCTGCCTCAGCCTCCCCAGTAGCTAGGACTATAGGAATGTGCCACCATGCCAAACAACATAGCTTTTTCCTCTTGATGTATTGACTTATTTATCATTATTTAATGGCTTTCTTTGTGTCTGCTGACAGCTTCTTACTTGTAGTCAATTTTGTTTGTGTAAGTATAGCCACCTGTACTCTATTTTTTTTTTCACCATTTTGATGGAGTAACTTTTGTCATCCCTTCACTGACATCCTGTGTCCTTAAAGCTAAAAAGTGAGTCTCTTCTAAATATTATGTAGGTAAATCCTGTTTTTTATCTGTTAATTCACTTTACGTCTTTTGATTGATTGGATTATTTATTCACATATAAAGCAACTATTGGTAGGTAAGGACTCACTACTGCCATTTTGTTAATTACTTTCTGACTGCTAATTTAATCACTTTTTTTCATTCTTCCTTTTTCATTTTATAATTTTTTTGTAGTACGATACAGAAGAAGGCAATCAAAATGTCTTTTTATATTTTGCATATCTACTACAGCTTATTTTTTTATTTGTGGTTGCCATGATGTTTTTATAAAATATTTTAGAGTTATAACAATCTATTTTAAGTTGCTCACACTTAAATTTTACGATGCGCAGAAACTCCACACTTTAACATATTTTTGCCCCAGATTTTATAATATTGATATCATATTTTATATCTTTTATATATCATGTATCTATTGTTACTGTAGTTACAGTTATTTTTATCTTTTGCCTTTTAACTTTTATACTAAAGTATTTTGCCTTTTAACTTTCATGCTAGAGTTGAAAATGATTAATGCATCACCCTTACAATATTAAAATATTACAGGTGCTTTTCTACTTACAATGGGTTTATATAGATGTAACCACATCCTAAGTCAAGCAGCATCTGTATTCTTACCTTTACAGTTTCATACTTTCATATGTTTTTATTTAGCTCTTTAGTGGCCTTTTACTTCAACATCATTAACTCCCTTTAGAGTTTATTCTAAGACAGGTGTAGTGGTGATAAACTCCCACAACTTTTGTTTGTCTGGAAAAGTCCTTATATCTCCTTCATTTCTCCAATATATTCCTGACAGTTATATTCTTAGTTGACAGTTTTTGTTTTTTTTTTTTTTTTTCAGTACTTTGAATGTATTATTCCACTCTTCCCTGCCCTGCAGATTTTTGGTGAAAAATCCACTGATAATCTATGAATATTTTCTTTTGTGTAATGTTTTGTTTTTCTCTTGCTGCTCTCAAAATCCTCTTCGTCTTTGAATTTTGATATTTTGGTTAAAAGGTGTCTATATTAGCCCATTATTGCATTTCCATGAAGAAATACTTGAGATTGGGCAATTTATAAAGAAAAGAGGTTTAACTGACTCACAGTTCTGCAGGTTGTATAGGAAGTGTTGTGCCAATATCCACTTGGCATCTGGAGAGACCTCAGGAAGTTTTCAGTCATGGCTGAAGGCAAAGGGGGAGCCAGCACATCACATGGCAAGAGTGGTATGAAGAAAAGGATAGATGCCACACACTTTAAAACAACCAGATCACATGAGAACTTGCTCATTATCATGAGGAGAACCATGCCATTCATGAGGGATCTGCCCTCATGACCCAAACATCTCCAACCAGGCTCTACCAACATTGTGGATTACATTTCAACATTAGATTTGGAGATTGACTAATCCAAACTATATCAGAGTCTCAGTGAAAATCTCTTTATATTTAATCAAATCAGGTTTTGAAGCTCTCTACGGAAGTTTTCAGTTCAGGCATCCTGTTCTTTAACTTAAAATGTTTTTTTTGGTTCTATTTTATAGTTCTGTTTTCTTTACCTTCTCATTTTGCTAATATATTGTTTTCTTGATTTCATTTAGTTATCTATTAGTCATCTCTTGTTGCTCACAGGACTTCTTTAATATGATTATTTTGAATTCTTTATCAGGCAATTTGAAAATCTCCAATTCTTTAGGGTCGCTTACTTGTGCCTTGCTTTGTTCTTTTGTGGTGTCATGTTTTCCTGATTATTTGTAATCCTTGTGCCCATGCATTGATGTCTACACATTAGAAGAAACAGACATTCATTCTAGCCTCTACAGACTGGATGTGTCAGGCAAAACCTTCCAAATGTCAACCTGTCCACAGATTCTGGGTAGGTTGTCTGGTAAGGTTCATAGGTGTGCTTGCCGCTAGAGTTCTCAGGCAGACTGGCTTGGTGCCTTGGTAAGCAGTTGGGCAGGCCTGTATCCTGAGTCCATAGAGGTCAATCTGGGGCTCAGAAATGTGCGGTTGGGACTAGAACCTGGGTCCCCTGAGGAGACCTTGGAGCTTGGGTCCTGAGTTCACAGGAGCTGGTGTGAAGCCTGTGTCTGTGGGAACCAGCCTAGTTGTGGGGACTACTAGGGACCCCAGACCTTGAGTCTGCTAGAGTGGGCCTGGAACCCTGGATCCTCTGGGGTTAGAGCTATAGGAAATAACCTGGAGCCCAGAGAAAGCCTGATGTTGGGGTTGGCCTAGAGTCTGGGTCTCTGTGGGCTTGTCTAGAGCTTGGGTCTGGGAAGCTGACCTGTTACCTGGAGCCATGGGGGCTAACCTGGGGTATGGGTCCAAAGGGCTGACCTGGAGGATGTTCTGTAGGTACTGGTCTGCAGGCTAGGTCTCTAGGGGCTGGCCTGGAGCCTGGGGAAACCAAGGCTGGTCTTTTGTTGAGTAGACCTGAAGGCTGGATCTGCTGGGGTGAACCTGGGTCCCAACTGCAAGGACAAGCCAGCCTAATATGTAGGGGTGATCCTGGAACCTAGGTCCATGAGCATTGGCCTGGTGCCAGGGTCTACTAGGGAAGCCTTCAACACTGGGTCTGCTAGAGAGAGCCTAGACCCTGTGTTTACTAGATCATAGACTCACAGGGGCCAATCTGATACTTGGCTGGTCTGGTGCCTGTATCTGTGGGGCCCAGCTCTGATGTTGGGTACATGTGCTGAGCTGTTATTTAGGTCATTGGTAGTCAGACTGGAGCTGAAGTTTGTGAATACCGGAAAATAGTCTGGGGCTTAAGGGGAATTAACTGGCACTGGAACAAGCCTGAAGCCTACGACCACAGGTAGTAGTACGGAGCTTGAATCTGTAGGGCCTGTCCTGGAGTCAGGGGCTGGAGCTACCTGCCTGGAACCTGGATTCATGGATAGCAGGCTAGATATGCAGTCTATGGGTCCTGTACTGGAGTCTGGAGCTGTGAGAGATGGCCTGGTGGTGGGGTGGGTCTGGAATATGGGTCTTCTTGTGCTGACCTGAAGTCTGTGACTGTGGGAGGCAGTGTGGAGCCTCAAATTTTGGTCATTAGCCTAGGGCTTAAGGATCTAGCCTGCATCTGGGGTGGATCTCAAAACCTGGGGCAATGGGTGCTTGCCTGGAGCCTGGAGCTGCAGGAGCTTCTTTGGAGTCTCAATCTCTGTGTGACAGCCTAGTGCTTGGGGTGGCCAGGAGGCAAGGCCCACTGGTACTGGCCTTGAATTTGGAGCTTCAGATTCCAGGCTGGTGCTAGGGCTGAACTGGAGCCATGGCGGGCCTTGATCCGAATCTGCAGAGACCCAACCTGTGGCCTAGGGACAGGCTAATTCTACGGTGGGCCTCAAAACTGGGGCTGTTGAGGAATAGCCTTGCACTGGGTTTCACTAAGGAATGTCTGGTCCAGGGGTCTGTGGCAAAAAAGAGGTGCTCACTTCACTGTCTTTCCTCCAGATGGAGAACATCTCTGTGCTGTGGTGGTCTGACTTTGGGGACGGAGTGACAAAGGTAATACGAAATTGTCCCTCATACCTTCCTTAATGTGTCTTTTTCTTTTTTCTGCACTATACTCAGGTACTGTTATCTATTACCTGAGTTTCTGAGATATTATGAAGGTATTTTCATGTGTGGATAGTTGTTCAAATTCATGTTTCTGCCAGGGGAAAAATGTTGGAAAGTGTATTATGCCATTTTGCTCATGTTACCCTTTCAGAAGGCTTTACTTATTTCTTAGGATGTAGTCCTAAGTCATTGATTTTAAAACTTTATGTATTTATAATATAACAAATTCAATCCATATCCATATCTTTTCCTGTAAGACTACTTTGGCTACATGTTACAAATTTTAATGTACTGTGTTTTCGTCATTATTCAACTTGAAATATTTTGCAATTTCTCTTATGATTTCTTCTTGTACATGAGTTATTTAGAAGTTTTTTTTTAGTTTTCCAATATTTGGAATTTCTGCAGGTATAGTTCTATTAATTTCTAGCTTAATACTGTTGATTACTTAGTCTGTTATAGAAGAATAAAAAAGAGAAATGAATAAATCAAAGAAAAGTCCTAGCCTTCAAGTAATTTATGTGCTAATAGGAGAGTTAGACAAAAAATAAAATCAATTAATAAAATTTCTATTATGTTTTATGTCAATTAATATTGAGGAGAAAAATTAAATAGAAAAGGGGGCTAAAAGTCATCATACACGAGAGGTTGCAATTTAGTTTATACATCTTTCACCCAAATTGCTTATTACTACAAAATACAGAGACAGATTATTAGAGACAGATTATTTCTATATGAACACCCACTGGCCTACTTTTCAGAAGTTATTACCTCCTTACATTGCTCACCAAGCATTTCATAGATTCTCAGCTCAGTGCCCCAGGTGTGTATATGCTGAGGTTCCTCAGGATCCTACCCAATATCCATGCTCTGTTATTTTTCCGCTGACCTGGCCAATGAATCTGACTGAAACAGTTGCAATACCCACTGTATTGCTCAGAGTTGCCATCAATTCAAAATGGGGATCATCTCTTCATTTTCTGATAGTAATGTTGCTCTCAAAGCTGATTATTAGGTTAGAACTATTGAAATGATTCCAGGTTTCTCATACCTTAGAATTCTCATGCCTTAGAGTTCTATGTCTACCGAATCACTGTTTCACAGAGAGAACTGGTATTTTATCCTATTCTAATTCAAGGCAAACTCATTGCATGCCTAAAATAACTGAAATAAATAAACAAGTATTTACTTGATTAAAAATATCAACCCCTTCTCTGACCTGCAAGATTGGTTCCTCCCATCAGGGCTCAGATAATGCAATCTGATGTTACCTTTGCTGAAGCCATCGACGTGCATATTAATCCATGGTCATTTTTTCTAAAGCTTGAATTATACAACTTCCTGCACATTGACGGTTTCCAAGCCCCTCATACCTTAAATATAATTCATTATCAATCTACAGTATTATCTCTGCTAGGCAGAAATAGATTCTCTTTAATTGGCATCTGGGGCTACGCTCTTAACTCTGGAGAAAGATGACATTTCTCTAGCTTCCCTGACTTTGGTTCATTCAGTGAGTGAATATTAGCAGTCAAACAAATTAGTGAATTCTCCTGAATTCTCAATTCAGTAAGTGCATCAACTATTTTGACTAAAGAATAATAAAATATTATGAAGTCAAAATTAAGAGAAACATATATTTTTGATTTCCAAGAGGTCACATAATCCGTTGTGGGCAAAGAACAAGAAAGAGGAAAGAGCCAGGATGGCGTCCCCTGTGTGTGTGTATGTATGCATGCATATGGGTTTGTGTGTAAATATGTATCTTCCATTCAAATACATTTTGAGTTTACGTGACCATTTTACTTACTTTGAACTCCAAACAACTTTCTTCCTACTATCCCAAAGAATACTTGTACTGGGGTAGATAGGACTTTTAGCATTTTTGTGAAAATAAATCATTTTGAAGGAATATTGTTTTAGTTCAATTTCCTATCTCTTTTTATAGGCAATTGTTTAATGAAGCTAAATTATTTCCTATTTCAATGCATATATGTGCTACAGTTGCATATGAATATCTTTGAGGCAGTTATTTTTCTGTAATACAGCATTGGAAAAGGTTTTGGCTATTGAAGGGAAAACTATTTTTCATTTCTTAAAAGTTTTTTTACTCTATAGTGTCTTCCTGTCCTGTGTTCCATTATTAACTACAGTAGAAGTGATTTAAAAGATATTTTCGCTTCACCTTTGTATGGTACCATTTGTCAAATCCTAGGAAAATTCCAAGGGTTTTCTTTCTTTTCAATACAGAACTAAGAATGAGTTAGAACCTAGTGTAAAAATACCATATAGACCACTCTGTCTACATGCATCTGTTTTAAAATTTATAATTTTCTCAGTTATTATACATTTCATTTTTGTGCTCTCCTTGCTTCTATATGGCTGGGGGAGTCAGAAGACCATAAGCTCCATCTGTTTGTATCTGCTCAATACTTTTTTTTTTTTTTTAAATCTGCATCTCCATGACAATATTCTTTTGACAGACTTTGTGTATGAGTCTTTTTATTCCTATTAGCAAATTCATGATTGGTGTTTAAAGGGGGAGGGATGGAACAGTAATAACAGAGCCCAGCCACAAAAGTTGAACCATAATTTATCCAATGCAACCGGGGGAGGAACCCTCTTCTTCTATTCCAGTATGTGACAAGTATATGACCCATATCTGATCAATGAAATGTATAAAAATGTCTGCTGGGCTAAGCAAAATATAGGATATAGGAACTTTTTTTGTCACTAATATAAAAGAAAAAATCACAAAAAGATATTTGTTCTTTGGACTCATAACCTTTTTTCCCTGCTTGGTGTCCTATTCTTTGAGGATTAATGCTTCACACTGCAACTACCATTGGGGTAAATATGACTAAAATATTGATTAAAGAGGAAGACCTTTAGAATTTGAGGATAGAATAAAACACAATATACAATTCTAGTTTTGAATTTTTCCAGATTTCTTGTATTTAAGAAATAGTAAGACTATTTATATTAAGATCCCATTAGTAAAATACTATAGATAAAAAAAAATCTTAATATGCCAAAAGTCAGGCCAAGGTTAGTTTAATAATAAAAATTATATGAAACATATTTGCATATTACCTTTTCATCTCCATTTGCTTGGGGCTAATGGACTTGACATTTTATACATTGCAATAATGAGCTTTCAGATTTAGGAACATTTTTAGAGAAAGTAGCAGGTATTTACTTGGTTCATCTTTGGAAGTTAGAATACCTCCAACCTCTTTAAAAAATCTGTGCCATGTAGTCTATGGAGTCCAGGTCTATACAGTCAAGACAATAGCTCTATATTGAAGTTCTGCAGTTTGGATTCAAAGCACAGCTTGGTTCAACAATGCTCTGTTAAGTATTTTTAAAATTATCTATCTACCTATTCATCTATCTAATCTATCTGCCCATCCACTGGAGACAACCTCAGTACTTAGGGTTGGTTGTGCCATTCCAGATTTGGAGTATAATTCCTGGGTCTCTTGGATAAACATAATCCTAACCCCTATGTCTGTTTCATAACAAATGGAGTTATACCATGTATATACCATATAAATAGGACATATGCAGCTTCATGAGACAAATTAAAAATACTCATAAGCATTGCGGCCCACACACAATTTTTTTAAATTTTCATTTTAAAGTCACTATTATTCTGTCCAACAGTATGTCAATCTCTTTCTAAGGAGTAACTCTCTACTCCTACATCTGTCTGTGACCATTTGAATGCTTTAAAATAATTATGGAGTAGTACTGAGAGTTTAATGGAGATCTTGAATTTTGACAGATGCATTCAATTTGGAGTCCCTGAAGAAATATTAAAGATATTTAAGCAGAATGATAATGATAATAAAGAATTGTAAGTAAGATGGAAGAAGATTCGGTTAGGAACTATCTTGTCTACTGTGGAATATGCTGAAGTCAAGAATTGAATTGGGCAGAGATATCTAAAGTGACAATACCTAAGATATTAATTTCTTTTGCATAGATGAAGTTTCTAGACATTTAATATAAAATGTGTATGTATGTAAAGTGATTACATTTATTTTGTAAACATATTCCTAACAAAAACTGAACTTTGACCACATATTTTAATGTAAAATGTTATTGAGGTGTTTTCACATAACACTATTCCAGAACAGCTGGTGATTACTTAGAAGTATAACTTATTCATTGATAATTTATCCAAATAACATAGAGTTATCAATACTGTAACACACTATATCAATGTTTAATATCTAAATTAAAGGATACTGTAGTGGGTGATGTTTTCATTTTGTCTCCTATCACCATAGGCGATTTCTTGTCAAATTCTGAAGTAAATTTAATTTAAATCTATGTATTTCTCAGGGAAAGCTCAAGCACTATGAATGCCTTAGGAGACTAACTCAGTCCTATTTTGAGTGAGATTTATGCTTAAATTGGGGGAAAAACATTGTTTGCTTTGAATTAGTAGCCTTTAGGATCTTAGGTTAATTGGAGCTTTCTGTCATGTTCTACAAGCCCCATCTGAGAAAAACTCTGAGTTACCTTGGATGAAACTCATTCTGAAATTGCCTTGGGACTAAAATAAGAGGTCAGTTTTTTTCTTGCTCCTGGAACTAGGGAGAAAACACACAAGAAATGGCAGTAGGACTTATTGTCCTCCTGAGTATCTCTGCTTTTTGTGAAGTGACGTTTGGACAGTAATCTGTTCTGGAAAGTCCTCCATAATCAAGTCCAGTTGTATTCCTTTATGAAATATATTCACCAAAACAATGTATATACTTAAAAATGTATTATTTCTCTTACATTTGAGTTTAAAATAATTAGTATAATATTGGAAAGGATACATAAATAAAATATTTTAGAACTATTTTCCTTATATAATAAATGCTTTCAAGTTGAAATAATTTAGTTATAAAAGATTTAGTTTGGCATACATTGAGAAAAGTAGAAAAATATTAGTTTTTAATTATGTAAATTAGCATTCTGTGATTCATTAAGCAAATACATTTTTTATCTCCTCTATTTCCAGTATGAAATAGGCACTTTAAATAAGTTTTAATATATAGAGAGACTATTTTAATTTATTTTTCCAATGTAAATATTTTTATTAACAAGCTAAGCATCCTAAAAGCTGTAGCTAAACCTATTGTTTACATGATGTAATTCTGTTTGGCTCTTACGGTTGAAGAATTGTAAATGAAAATAGGATTTAAACATCAACTCCTAATTTCACTTGGCTGAGAAAGGAATTAAATTGGTCCGGAGGAATGCTGATAATCTGATATCTTTGACCTTTCCACATATCCTGCTTGGAATGAAGAGGAAGAAATGTTGGAACAGGTAATGGAAACTGGCATATTATGACATTTAGTGTCTAAGTGAAGCATTATATTTAAAAAATTTGATTGTAATTGTAAGTAAAATAACTCATTGTGATATCTCTTATTGTTTCCAAATAAATATGAATGCTTTGTGTCTAACATATCATCTGACTAGATTTGGTGACTTGGCTTGCTTTGTAAGTTGTAATATACTATACAAATAATAAGTAACACTCTTTGGCATTTCGCCATCACCACAGTTACCCTCTGCCCACCATACACAAGCCGAAATCAATTTATCTGCTAAGGAAGAACATCATCAACTTCTAGCTCTATGCATATAGATGTAGATACCCAATCAGATGAGGAAGAAGATGATGGAGTAGAGGACTAAATCTGAGCTAAAATGAGCCCAGAAATAGGAAAGTCTGTGTTGGTAAATGAGTGTGCCTCATTTATGGCCTAGAAGAGCATCAGATTCTGCAATCTAGGATTACAGATATCTGTTGTTTTTCTGTCTATCCAGTAGCTGTCCTTCTTTCTTCTCATAATAGAACTCCTTTACATGTTGAAAACTCATTTGAGGAGATTTGAAATTGTGTTATTATAAACATGGTGCCTTATCAAAGTTATAAACATATAGGCCGGGACAACAGGCTATTCCATTTATTTTATCTTCTTAGCTAAAATAATTGGCTCAGATAAGGGCATATGAACCAAGCTAAGCCATCAGAGCCTTCTGTATAAATTTACCGCTGTACTTCTCAGAAAGACTGTCTCTTTTTACTGGGGTTTGAAACTGGCAGAACGTGTGTTTGGGTTTAGATGTGACCATCTTTCCAGTGACAGGGAGAGCAATTCTATCTGGAGGCTCCCCAAACATGGTATTATAAATATTTTCTGAACTCCTAAGAACTTCAAATAATATCTGTCACTAAAGAAGCTATGCTTTGCCAATGCTTTTTGTCCCTTTCTCTGATAAATGATTGATGAATATCCTTAATTATTTGACTAAATGTAAAATTAGATTATCTTAGCTCATTTTTTTTTCATATTTAGTAAATCCTAGTAAACCGATTATTTGAGCAAACTCCCTCCTAAAAGGAGCTTCAATCAATTTCTTAAAAGATATAGACACATAGAACACCAGCACCTTACAGGGATAGATTTCCAAGAATTTAGCTCTTGTATTAACATATATATTTGAAAGATTAATATCTGAACAAAAATAGACAGATAACACATCTTTTATATGGTATTGAATAAGTTATACTCTAGTTTTCAGTTTCTTAATCATAAATTTCAGATTATGATAGTTTTGATCTCATTCAAATATTAAAGCAAATGATATATATAAGGTGTTTAGCATCCCGTCTAAGGTATAAAGTACTCGATAAACATTACACTATATAATCTCTTATTCCTTTTTCTTCTTCCCTTCATAAGCCAGCACCATCATTTTCAAGAAAAATATCGCATTTATAGACCATGAAATATAAAATAGCATCAAGTCTGTCACATGCATTTGCTTGAGCATCATTGTACTTATTCACCATTTTCCCCACTATATTTTCTATGACGTTCTTGAAACTATCAGTTTTTGGAAGGACACATCTGGGAACATACGGGAGAAAGAAGATTGAGAAGCTGATGTTTCTCATGCATTAGAACACAATGGAAAATTTTCTTATGAATGGTGATGTTGATGGCAGAGGACACAAACAGTTCAGCTGATGATACACTCTAATCTTAAATAGTTTAAGGTACTCTAAGCTACTGAATCAAAGAAGACTAGGGTTTACATAAAAGAAGTGGTATATGGGCCGGGCGCGGTGGCTCAAGCCTGTAATCCCAGCACTTTGGGAGGCCGAGACGGGTGGATCACGAGGTCAGAAGATCGAGACCATCCTGGCGAACACGGTGAAACCCCGTCTCTACTAAAAAATACAAAAAACTAGCCGGGCGAGATGGCAGGCGCCTGTAGTCCCAGTTACTTGGGAGGCTGAGGCAGGAGAATGGCGTAAACCCGGGAGGCGGAGCTTGCAGTGAGCTGAGATCCGGCCACTGCACTCCAGCCCGGGCGACAGAGCGAGACTCCGTCTCAAAAAAAAAAAAAAAAAAAAAAAAAAAGAAGTGGTATATGAATGTGTGCGTGAGCACGCGCGCGCGCGTGTGTGTGTGTGTGTGTGTGTGTAGTTTGCGGGAATGGGAAAGTAATCCAAACAGAAGTATTTTAAGTATTGCAGATTTTATAATGTGACCCCTTTAACATTGGATAATGCCTTATGGCAGCATTGCAATGACTAACACCTGGTTTAAATCTATCTTTATGCCAGGTATTGTGAAAATGAGCACTGACAATAGAAGAGTTGCAAAATAATTCTACAGTATTGACTCAGACTATCACAAATCCAAAGGTACAGGGCAAAGAAATTAAAAACCTAAGGTACAGTGTTACAGAGTATGCATGGTTTTTAATTTTGTATTGTTTCTTTTACTACTTAACTATTTATAACTTGATCTTTCTGCTTCCTCATCTTCTTATACTCAGCTTTTTCTTTCTTTTTTTTTTTTTTGCAGCTTTTACCTCTTCAAAATTCACTCTTCTTTTTTCCCCTACCTAATTAATTACTACCTGTTTGTTCCATAGTTTAAACTTTCTAGAAAAAAAAAATGAGGGAAACAGGTAAATTGTATCATTTAAAGAAGAAACAGACTGCATAGACTGAAATTCTACATAGTTTATTTGTTTTACTTTAGTTTTAAATTTTATTTATAGATTGTGTAAAATTGATCATGAGTAACAAACATTTATACAAGTGTTTATGTGAAAATGAATACAAGAGCTTGTATCCTATAACTCAATTGCTCAATTGGCACATTAGATTAAGAAAATAATAGTAGCAATATCACTCACTCATAATCCATTTATGAGAAAAAAGAAACAAAATTTTATTTCTTAGACATTTGGTGAAAATCAATTCTTTGTGTGTGTGTGTGTGTGTTGACTGAATGAGAGAGAGATTTATTTTAACAAGTTGGCTCAGATGATTACACGATACACTTCAAGCTGACATACTGAGACCAAAGGGAGAGTTGATGTTGCAGTCTAGACCCTATAAAGACCGTCTGGAAGAAATATTTCTTCTTCCTTGAGGATCTCTATCATTTTTGTTGTTGTTGTTAAGGAAGTCAACTGATCGGATGAAACCCACTCACCTTGTAAAGGTTGATTTTCTCTACTCAAAGTCCACTGATTTAAATGCTAATCACATCTACCAAAATACCTTCACAGCAAAATCCAGCCTGGAGCTTGACCAAACATCTGTGCACTATAGCCTAGCCTAGTTGACTCATAAATTCAACTAGCACAAATTCAACCCTTCCCCATCTGGCACCCGTACACGTATCTTTAAACCATACTTAATCTCCAAAAAAATATAATAACAAGGTCATACTTCCATCTAACATGATAATATGATACTATATTTATTTGAAAATATACCAACCCTTTCCCCAGAAGAAGATACAGAGATCTTGGGTGATGTTCACTCTTCTTGATATCTTGTAACATATATACTATAATTCTAAGTTAGCAATACTTAAATACTATGATATAAAATCAATACATTTTGTGTTATATGTTGAGAGTAAAAAGGAGCAGAAAATAAACAAAATTGACATGAAGGCATATTCAAACAAAATAAAAAAGAAATACTCATAACAGCGCTTAGTTCTGTAATTTGTCGTGTGCTCATAGCTGACATTTATACCGACCTTCTTTCACTACCCACTCTGTATTTCCTTTGCCCTTAAGAAGCCCCCCACTTAGTTATAGTTCCTTACCTGCAGAGATAACCCAAACCTTCATTCCTGAAGGATCTGGGCCATTAGTATTATTGCCTGAACTAGATTGTAGTTTTCCATTAACTTTCTTCAAAGGGCATGGGAATAATAAGAAAAACAGTAATTAATATCCTGTATTCTAAACATTCTATTCTTTACCTTCACTGGGAAATACTGGACCAGTTTCTCCTTGGTAGTCAGGATCAATCACCCCTGTTAGCACAGCAACTCCCTTCTTTGTCTGATGGTTCAGAGGCATAAGGAGCCAGTAGTGGTCAGGTGACAGTCTTAACCTCCAGTTCAGTTGAATCACTTTGTCTTCTGGGGAAACTCATTTTGAAAGTAAGACTTTTAGACTAGCAAGATTTTTAGATTAGAGGGTAAGGTAGCAGGGACAGGAAGCAAATATTTTGTTACAGAATCACTGTATGTAACAGTGAATACTGCTACTTCCATTCCACTGCCTGAATCCTGGACCTGTAAATCTTTCCTATGGGAGAAGCAGTACAATATACTGAACACTAATTTAGGGAATATACAGCTCCTGGAAAATCTTGACTCGTAAGTATTTGATTAGTAGCATCCAATGGTGATATTTTGCATATTTCTATTACCATGTAACACCATAGACTGTCAGTGCTTTCTTTACTACTAAAAATTGAATAATTGCTGCCTTTAAATCTAAACAGATTAGACAACCAATTCTAGAAACCCAAGAACAAATTCAGAAAACTCATCCTTAAAATTCTGTTTCTCTAAAACCACTCTTGCTACAAAAGTCTGTTAGTCAGGGTTCTCCAGAGAAACAGAACCAATAATCATGTGTGTGTGTGTGTGTGTGTGTGTGTGTATTAGTACACAGAGTGAGACAAAGATTTATTAATGTTAAGTAATTGGCTCACACTTTGATCTAATAATGGATTATCTAGTGTACCAGAAAAAGCATCAGACAAAGACTACTTTTGAACTTTGTTCCAAGGTGCCTTGCCAGTTAAGTTTAACTAGCAGAATGGCAATTAAATTATAAGAATTAATCCTTGGGTTCATATGTCTCAAGGATTCATCTATTCAATAGGAACTGGAAATAACTGGAAAGTTAAAAATCTCAAACTCAGGGTCCATGGACACCGTACACATGGTCCATGAAGCTTTACTACTTACTAGAATTCTTAGAGAAAGTGTCCGCTCAACAAGACCAGGACAAAATTGTTTTATATATTACAATTTCATTTATCTAAATCTTGTTTGCTATCCTTTTGACTGGACTTTTTAATCTTTGCTGGTTGCAGTTTACGTGTAGTTGACTTAGTATATCATCTGCATTTACCAATAATAAAGTGTCGTTTATTTCAAGACTTCCTAGAGGAAATAATTACCATACATTTTTTATTGAGTTTTTCCAGTTATTAATGCAGCCAGTTTGCAAGTTTGTCAAATATGTCATCCCTTGCCAAATCCTGGGAAAATGCACATAATTGTTGTACCTGAAATTAATGCTACTAAACTGAATTTTGATCATTGATATTCTAATGAATAAATAGCCTTATCTAGTACCTATTAATAGACATTTAGAATAGCATTGATACAAATAATGTAACTTTTATAATCGTAATTCAAAATGACCATGTGCATTGTTCCATTCTCCACCAATACTTCTGATATATCATTTGTATATCCATATTCTTTTTAGTAATAATTCAAATCAAATAACAAAACTAAAAATGAATGAACATTTAAAACCATGGGTTATTCCTATAATTGGAAAATACCTATGTTTGTAAAGTACTAGAATAGATTTCTTATACAGCCCCCAAAGATAATATACAGTTCCATTAAGTTTTATGGATCACTTCTCCTATGGCTATGTTTTATTTTCCTACTCAGGAATCAGATTCTTCTATGTTTACCGCAGGCTAATTTTTCAGTGGTGATATTGGTCAGACAGCTCCAAGCTTATAAAATACTCACAATAAATATTTACTCTTTAAAAAGTAGATGAAGGAACAGTGCTCTTCCTAGGGGTATACATATTAACTAATATAATATGATTTTAAAGCATATTAATACCACCAATATGATTTGGAGTAATTTGGCTGGCATAAAAAATGTCTCTTATTTTATCTGGCATACAACACTATACATCCTGAACCCTGGAAACACAATAAGTTTTTTAGCCTAATAAGTTACAGATAATGAATTAACTTTAAATATTCTTTTGACAAACTGGGAAGGTGGGGCTTTGCATCACTGCTTGTTAGCACTTTATGTTATACCCGTATTAACACAATTATTGTAACAATTTATAACTAAGCTCAAAGAAAAGGCAAGTTGTCTATGTAGATGTACTTTGGAAGACTTTGGGACTTCTTTACTCATTCAGGCCTGGGAAATTTTTGCCATGTTGCAAGAATATTACCCAGTGCTTTCTTATTATCCTTCTAGTAATAACTGTTTGTCTCACATTAGTTCAATGTCTATGAATCAGAATTCTAAGGTTTTCTGCAGAGTCATATCCTGACAGTAAAAAATAAATAAATAAATAAAAGATAACAGATAGATGGTAATATTTCTGATAAACTCTCAAACAAAAAGTTGGATCCTTGCACATAAAACCTTATTTTAAAGGAGGCAGGACATTGGTGAAAGTCTCTACACCCCTTGATGATATTCATGCAGCTTATGTTAATTGAAAAGCAAAAAAGGAACTGATAATTTTAAAATTGTAGTTCTAACCCTCAAAGAAAAAAACAATTATTTTGTAGCTATGGTAACAAGTATCACCAGACTGCTTTTAACTTCATGGAATTAATCAACTAAAACTTGCCTCAGTAAAAATGCTTTGCAAGCCAAACAATGAGTATCAGCTTCTCATTTCTGAATGTCAGCATATCAGGAACATACCCACTCCAATGCACATACTTCTGAGTGTTAATCAGTTAGCAGCAGGTCTCACACAAGCAACCATAGTTTTATAGATGATGTCAACTCATTTACATCTTTAAAAGTTGGCCAACCCTTATAATTTTATTAATTCGGAAGTAATATGAGCAGTCTGTTCAGCTTGGGGAGACTATACCTCATCATCCCGACTCTCTCTTAATAGTAAGTTCAACTGTTATATTTTAATTTTTACTTTTTTTATAAAGTAAAATGATTTAATCAGTCTTTGAAATTAGGGGGAAATAAAAACAACAACTGGGTATTGTGTACTCAAATATGAGCCCAGGATCCTTTATCTAAGACAAATAATTTTTTTAGTAGTTACTTTCTTTATTAGTAAAAGATTGTTGAATGAGCTATTTTTTAAGTTTTATTAGCATTCAACATTCTGTATGCTTACACATGCTTATGCCATTGAATTTCATTGTAATGAATAATTTAGGAATCAGTAAAGTTGTATAATTTGCATATTATATAAATTTTTAAACAAGTCATGTTTGTAGTTCAATTTACAGATTGATATTAAAGGAAAGGGGCAAGCTGAAGGAGAGAATATTGATTGACTACATTTATGAAAATTATTCTGGTAAGCATTTAATTTCCAAATTACTTAATAGTTTACTTTCAGGAAATACAACGTGATGCTATTATACAAATAATCTCACAGGCATTATAAAAGGAATCTGGAAACTTTATTTGCATGATAAAATCTCTTTTGATATATCAGATAACTTGCCATAGAGTTAAGTAGTTCATTATACTGCTTTGAATCTATGTCTCCACCTTGGTGAAATGAAATGAAAATACTTAAAAGTTAATTGGAGATTGAATGGGAATGTATATTTGCCTACACATGAAATACCTACTTTTTATATTCTCAAGATGTGTATGTATACATTTAATTTTATCTTTTTAGTTTATTTACTTTTATACATTCTTTACATAGATCATTTATCCAAATGCCATGTTTATTTATTCACTTTATTATATGCTTACACAAATATGTTTGATGAAGCAACTTCATTGAAATAAATTATCCCTAAAATGTGTATCCCACATATCTCTTTAAGGACATGGTTGGCAGTTTGGTTCAGCCATATAAGACTTTCTGTTTTATTTTAAATAACAATATGATATCCCAGCATTCAGATCATTTTATTTTCTCTCATTCAACTCTAAATAATGTAACAATTTTATTTAGCTTTTAAATTGAAGAGAAGTAGATGCTGACCATAATGATCAACTACTATATACTAACAAATGTTGACTATTGTCATTCAAATATAATTTATCTTAATTTTGGTAGATTAAATGAATACAAAGTGTGTCTTCCAAAAACTTTTTTTTTTTTTTAAATTTAGACTCTCCCTTCTTAAGGAATTAGGAATATCAAGACACCCAAGAAAGCAAAGACACAGAAAGATTGAACATTAGAGAAACTGGCACTGAATCTACTGCTCACTTGAAGACCTGGGAACTATTGCTTTGCCTTTATAATATATCCAATTTTTTTTTATATCACAAATGGGAGAATTTCTCCCCTAAAACCTGAAAGAAGCTAATTAATAGGGATATTTATTATTTTACTTTCAAACTATACACTTTTATGGAATTAACTAAAGGAGTAAACACAAGAAATTTTCATAAACTGATTTATGACAGAGGAATATTTAATAATGTGGTAGCTTCTGGAGGAAAATGATGCACCTGGATATTGGCAGATGAAATCAAAGACAAAGCAATATTGACATACATTACCGGGTTACAAAAAAAAAAAAAAAAGGTCAACTAAGCTGTTAATGCTGGTACAAAAAAAAAAAAAAAACAAAAAAACAACTTGTTTTTAAATCTATAACAGCAAATTATTTATGAAAATAAATGTATTAGAATAATATTTCCACCTTCCCTTCTTTCATATACTTTGCTAAGGAAATAATATAAAACCTATAAGTAGAAAGTAGGAAGAACTTGAGCACTGTTTTCTTCCTGTGGTGTCTAGAACCACTGAATCCCAAGTGATATTGTGGCCTAATCCCCTCCAATCTGCAAGCTCAAACATAGATGAAATCACTAGACAGCCTTTGGCAGCAGTGATAGCATGGGAGATCTGGAGTTGAATTAACCAGAGATGAGTTTATCAGTAGCTTCTGAGACCCAAATCACTTCAATAGTTAGTGATATCTAAATAATTGCCGGCTTGATTTAGTCATCAGAAATATAATAGGGCTTACATTCCCAGGGGTGTGGGAGCAGGGGATATAATCAAACAAAAGAATATAGCAGTATATCTCAATTTCAGATAGAAAGATAAATAAATAGACTTATCAGTACCAAATATTAGACATTTAAAGTAGCAAGACATTTAGAGAACAATGAAATGACAGTTCCCTAAAAAAAAAAAAATCTGCATAAACAAACACACTAACCTTTTTATTGAAAATGTCAAAGACATATTTAAAATAACAATTATACATGCATTCAGACATCCAGAGATAAAGTAGAAAGAATGAAGAGATAGCAATCCCAAACAACCACATAGAAAAGACAAAAACTATAAATACAAAGAAAGGCATAGATATAGTAGTAGCAAGGATCATTGAACTTAAAAAGAGATCAATATAAATTATCCAAGACAGAAAACAGCACAAAGAAAAAAGAAGACAGTTAAAATTTAGTAACCCAACACAATATCAGTATTGAAATATAACACAATCTTTTCTCTCTAAAATAAAGGTAATTGTGTAAAAGACAGTAAAAGGAATAAAGAAGAAGAAAACTTTTTTATAATGGTTCATGGCATTTTCAGATTTTACACATAATAGTAAATCTGTTGGAATAAATCTATTTTCAAAAATTTTAAAGTAATTCAGAGGAGAAAAACAGATACATTACATACACTAAGATAGGAATAAATGTAACAGTTTATTTCTTAAAAGAAATCATTCAATCCAAAAAATATAAGAAAAAAGAAATATCACCTTTGAAATGTTGAAAGAAAAAAAATTCCCAAATTTGGGTTCAATACTCAGCAAAATCATTCTTTAAAATGAAATGAAGATAGTTTCAGGTAAATTGTAACAGTATTTGTTACTGTTAGATCTGGATTCCTATATACATGCGTGTGTGCGTGTGTGTGTGTTTATATAATGTGTGTGTGTGTGTGTGTGTACACACATATATATATATATATAGTAGAAATTCTCCAAGCTGAAGAGAAAATACATCAGTTGGAAATTTGGAACTACTGAAATTATCAAAGAGCACTATACATGGTAAATAAATGGCTAGATATACTAAACTGTCTTTTTCTTTCTCTAATTTTATTGAAATATATTGACGTGTTCCAATCAAAACAATTGCATTGTATGTGGTATTTAAATCATATATATGAGTAACAATATTTAAAAGAATGAAAGATGCTAATTAAAATAATACTGTTATAGTTCATGTGTTGTATGAAGTGGTAGGATAATAATACAAAACTTTAATAAATTAAGGATACATACTAAAATATTTACACAAAATATAAAGAAACACAAATATCCAATATCAGAAATAACGTGCAATGCTAAAAAGTAATAATTTTTTAAAAAACTGAAAAGAAAAACCAAATAAAGAAGAGAGGCAATTTTTTGAGAAAAAGAAAAAGATGATTCAGAACCAATTATATCAATATTTATGTAAATATAAAAGGGCTAAATATTTCAATTACAAAGATGGCCAGGTGCGGTGGTTCACACCTGTAGTCCCAACAATTTGTGAGGCCAAGACGGGGGCATCACTTGAGCCCAGGATTTCGAGACCACCCTGGGCAATATAGTGAGACCCCATATCTAACAGAAAAAAAAAAAAAAAAAAGAGAGAGATTTGCCAAAATGTGTTTAATAAAAACAGTTCCCAATTAGGCACCGTTTCCAAGAGATGTAATGCATATAAAAGCACAAATGTCTTAAAATTAAAACAATGCAGAGATATATACAAAATTACAAAAATAAAGACACATATAGATGTAAGCACTTATAAAAATGCTGGTGTGATTTCATGATGAAAAAAGAGTCAATTCATCAAGAACAAATAGTAACTCTAAATGTGTTGGCACATAAGAGTTTTTAAATATGCGAAGCAAATTTTCAGAAATAAAGGGGAAAATAAACCAAGTAACAATAATAGTTGAAGACTTTACTATTACTTTCTTAGTTCTTGATGAAAATAAGTGAACAAAATTAAATAAACAAAGAACATATATGAAAACATTATTAAACATCTTTATCTAACAGATTATGTAAAAATACAGCAAATAGATAATATTACTTTTATATACATATTATAAATTCAACAAGATAGACTACGTAATGGAGTATAATACATTATCACAGTTTCAAATTACTAAAGTTATACACAGCATATTATCTTATAAAAACAACTAAATTAAAATAAAAAATTGAGTTCTAAAAATTCTAGATATTTAGACAATATTTAAACTGTTTTTAAATGATACACTAATCAAAGAAAAATTCAAAAACTCATTAAAATGTTGAACTGAAAAACTATGTGACTTAGCTAAAGCAGTTCACAATAATACATTTTTATGTTTAGTATTCATATTAGAAAAATAGAAAAATCTAATATATCAGTTTTATGCTTGAGAAGTTGAAAATGAGAGAAAAGCATATCAGAGGGGGTAGAAAAGGAAAATATTCAGAGGAAATGAATTAGAAAATATTCCCAAAAGCTAACATTTTTTTTTTAATAAGAAAAATAAAGTTGCTTTGTGGCTTTTGTAAATTGGATTATGTTCTTGATTGACCCTCAGATTCGTGTATAGAAATGTTTCTGGTTTTTGTACACTGAGTTTACATTCTGAAACTTTTCTAAGTTGTTTATAAGTTCCAGGGACACTTGGCAGAGTCTTTAGGATTTTCTAGATACTGTTATTTTTCATTAACAATATGAATTCTTCATCTCATATGAGATAATTTGACTTCTTTTTTTTTCCTTTTTGAATGTCTTTTATTATTATTATTATTATTATTATTATTATTATTATTATTTTTGCTTTTGCCTGATTGCTTTAGCTAGGACTTCTAGTATTGTATTGAATAGGAGCAGTGAAACTGAGCATCTTTATCTTGTTCATGTTTTTAAGAGGAATGCTTTCAGCTTTTTTTCATTCAGAATGGTTTTGCCTGCAGATTTGTCATAGATGATTCTATTTTGAATTTTTCCTTCAATGCTTAGTTTGTTGAAGATTTGTATCATGAATGGAATTTGGATTTTATTGAAAGCCTTTTCTGTGTCTATTGAGATTATCATATGGTTTTTGTTTTTGATTCTGTTTATGTGGTAAATCGTATTTATTGGTTTGTGTATGTTGAACCAACCCTGAATCCCAGGAATAAAACCTACTTGTTCATAGTGAATTAACTTGTTATTGTTCTGCTGGATTCAGTTTTCTAGCATTTTCGTGAGCATTTTCACATCTTTGTTCATCACATATATTAGCCTGTAGGCTTTTTTTTTGTTTTTGTTTTTGTTTGTTTGTTTGTTTTTTGTTTTTTGGTGTTTTTTCAGATTTTGGTATCAGGGTGATGTTGGCTTCACAGAATTAGCTGGAAAGGAGTCTTTCCTCTTGGATTTTGGGGAACAGTTTTAATAGAATTAGTATCAAATCTTTTGTACATTTGGTAGAATTTGGTTGTGAATCCTTTTGGTCCAAGTCTACAAAATACTGCTGAAAGAAATCAGAGGTGACATAAACAAGTGAAAAACTATGCCATGATCATGGATTAGCATTGTTAAAATGACCAAACTGCCCAAAGCAATCTACAGATTCAACAATATTTCTATCAAACTACCCACATCATTTTTCACAGAACTAGAAAAAGAATACTAAAATTCATATGAAACAAAAGAGAACCTGAATAGCCAAAGCAATCCTAAACAAAAACAACAAGGCCTAAAGCATCACGTTACCCAGTTTCAAGCTATACTATAATGCTCCCAAATGTAACCAAAACATCACAGTACTGGAACAAAAACAGACATCTAGACCAATAGAATAAAAGAGAGAGCCCGGAAATAAAGCTACACACCTACAGCCATCTTATCTAAGCAATAAGAAAAGAATTCCTTCTTCAATTAATAGCGCTGGGAAAACTGGCTAGTCATATGCAGGAGAATGAAACTGAACCCTAACCTTTTCCCATATACAAAAAATAACTCAAGATAGAATAAATATTTAACTATAAGGACTCAAACTATAAGAATCGTAGAAAAAAGTCTAAGAAATGCCACTGTGGACATGGGCCTTGGGAAATAATTTATGATCAAGTCTTCAAAAAAAAATTAACAAATTGGACCTAATTAAACTAAGGAGCTTCTGTACAGCAAAATAAACTATTAATAGATTACATAGTCACCATATTGAGTGGGAGAAAATATTTTCAAATGATACATCCAACAAAGGTCTAACATCCAGGAACCCCACAAGGTAGTCACTATCAGAAGAATTCTCTTATGATGAGTCAGAAAACCAATTGTGTTCTTTGAAGCAGTTTGGAAGAGGTAATCTTTTTGAACTATGTCCATAGTGTTCTTCATAACAAAGGCCTACTAGTTGAAAGAGAAGAGTTTACCAGTGTCTTATCCTAGATGGGGATAGGGAAATAATCAAACTTTAGATACTGCTAGCTTTACTGTGTCATATAAAAGGGGATTCTCTAATAAACACTTGTGAAGTTCTTAGCTGAAAAATGTATCCCTAATAAAAAACTGATACTGAATCATAGCATTATAGAACACTTCCCTTCTCTCACAATTTGACAGAACATCAGCAAGGCATAAGTATATTAACAACAGATTATAGCTAAAAAACTGCGAGTGTCAGACTCTATTTAAAAATTGTTGTTTAGAGAAATCTAGACAAAAGAGCACATGCAAAGAAAAGCAAACACAAAAAGCTAGAAGAAAATCAAAGACTTGCCTTTCTTCTTTGATTGGGATGTGTTTGGTGTAGCTACAGCCAGCAGTAAATTCCTAGTTCAGAATAACAGTCCAATTCCTACAGTCCAATTCCTAGTTCATAATAACATAAAACATCACAGCAAAGATCTATTTCCCATAGTTCCCATTAGCTGATACACGATATACAGCTTTTAAAAATGCAAAGCATAATAAAAGCCAAGAAATACAACAGCCTGAAGAGACAAAGCATGCATCAAAACCAGACTCAGACATGGCAGAGATTTTGCAAATATCAGACTGGGAATTTTCCGTATCTATGAATGATATCTTAAGAATTCTATTGAAAAAACCAAAATGCAATAACAAAGGGGCAAAGTAAGTACAGATATTTTTAAAAATCTAAAAGATATTGAAAATTTTCTATCTATTGAGAACTCTGTAATACAAACAAAGAACATCCTTAATGGACTCAACACTGACTGGACATGTCAAAGGATAAAATCAGTGAGCTTAAATGTGTACCAATAAAAATTTCATAAAGTGACAGGCAAAGAGAAAAATGAAACAAAACAAAAGAGAATATCAAAGAACTATGGAACAATTTCAGATGCAACATATGTATTATGGGAATACCAGAAGAGGAAAGAGATAGGAAAGAGAGAAAATGTCTGAAGTAATAATTTCTGGGCCGGGCGCGGTGGCTCAAGCCTGTAATCCCAGCACTTTGGGAGGCCGAGACGGGCGGATCACGAGGTCAGGAGATCGAGACCATCCTGGCTAACACAGTGAAACCCCGTCTCTACTAAAAAATACAAAAAAAACTTAGCCGGGCGAGGTGGCAGGCGCCTGTAGTCCCAGCTACTCGGGAGGCTGAGGCAGGAGAATGGCGTGAACCCGGGAGGCGGAGCTTGCAGTGAGCTGAGATCCGGCCACTGCACTCCAGCCTGGGTGACAGAGCGAGACTCTGTCTCAAAAAAAAAAAAAAATTTCTGAAAATATTTCATATATTAATGGCAGACATCAAACCACAGATTCAGGAACACACAGGGAATGCCAAGCAGCTTAAACAAAAGCAAAACAAATTAAACAAAAATACACAAATTCACATGACAGCATATTATATTCAAACCGCATAATACCAAAGATAAAATAAAAATAAGGAAATCAGCCATGAGGTAAAATAAAAATCAGGAAACCAGCCATGTAGAAAGACAAATATCTAATCTGTAGAGGAACAAGTGTAACAACCACATTGACCATCTTATCAGGAACTATGAAAAAACAGTACAAGAGTCAAGTGATATCTCACAGTAGTTTTGATTTATATTTTCCTGATGACTAATAATGTGAAGCATCTTTTCATATACGTGTTGGCCATTTTTATGTCTTCTTCGAAGAAATATTCATTTAGGTTTCTTGCCCATTTTAAAAATTGTTTCATATGTTTTATTCTATAGAGTTGTGTATCTTTATACAGTTTTGATATTAACCCTTATTAGACATATCGTTTACACAATTTTTTTTCCTATCCATATATTGCCTTTTCAATTTCTTGTTTTCTGTGCTGTACAGCATCATAGTTTGATGTAGTTTAATTCATTTATTTTTGCTTTGTAGCTGGAGCTTTTGATGCTATATCCAAGAAATCATTGCAAGGCCAATGTCAAAACCTTTTTTTTTTTTTCCTCTGTGTGTGTGTGTGTGTGTGTGTGTGTGTGTTTTGACTTTGGTGGTTTCAAAGATCCATGATGTCAGCTATCATCAAAAACAAAAATGTTGCTGGTAGTGTGAAGGGAACCCTTGTATACTTTAGATGAGAATGCACACTGGTGCCACCATGATGGAAAACAATATGGAGGTTTCTAAGGAAATAAAAAGTAGAATCACTATATGACATATAAATCCTTATATGTATACACCCAAAGAAAATCAAATCAAATCACCACCTCATAAACATATTTGCACTGGGGAGGGGCCAGAAGGGTCGAATAGAAACAGCTTTGGTCTGCAGCTCCCAGAGAGACCAATAAAGAAGGCGGGTGATTTCTGCATTTCCAACTGAGGTACCCAGTTCATCTTATTAGGACTGGTTAGGCAGTGGGTGCAACCCATGGAGTGTTGCTTTACCCGGGAAATGAAAGGAGCTGGGAGACCTCCCTCCTCCAGCCAAGGGAAGTGGTGAGGGACCGTGCTACCCGCCCCAGGTACTAGACTTTTTCCACAGATTTTTGCAATCCTCAGAACAAGAGATTCCCTTGTGAGCCTACACCACCAGGGCCCTGGGTTTCAAGCACAAAACTGAGTGGCTGTTTGAACAGGAACTGATCCAGCTGCATAGCTTTTTTCATACCCCAGCAGCACCTGGAACTCCAGCGAGACAGGAGAACCATCCACTCTGCTAAAAAGAGGGCTGAAGCCAGGAGCCGAGTGGTCTCGCTCAGTAGGTTCCACTCCCACAGAACCCAGCAAGCTAAGAAATACTGGTTTGAAATTCTCAAATTCTCATAATTGGAAGTAAAACATTCCTCAGCAAATGCAAAAAAAAAAAAGGGGGGGAAATCATAACAGTCTCTTAAACCACAGTGAAATCAAATTAAAATTCAGGATTTAAAAATCAGGCAGAAGCTCACAACTACATGAAAATTGAACAACCGGCTCCTGAATGACTCCTGGGCAAATGACAAAAATAAGGCAGAAATCAAGAAGCACTTTGAAATCAATGAAAACAAAGACACAACATACCAGAATCTCTGGGACACAGGTACAGCAGTGTTAAGAGGAAAATTTATGGAACTGAATGCCCACATCTGAAAGCTACAGGTTTGTTACATAGGTTGTGCTGTGGGAGTTTGTTATACAGATTATTTCATTACCTAGGTATTAAGTCTAGTACCTATTCGTTGTTTTTCCTGATTCCCTTCTCTCACCCTCCACCCTCCAAAAGACCCCAGTGTGGGTTGTTCTTCTCTATGGATCCATGTGGTCTCATCATTTATCTCCTATGTATAAGCGAGAACATGTGGTATTTGGTTTCTCTTTCTGTGTTAGTTTGCTAAGGATAATGTCCTCCTGATCCTTCCATGTCACTGCAAAGGACATGATCTCTTTCTTTCTTACTCCTGCATCATATTCTATCGTGTATATACACCACATTTCTTTATCCAGTCTATCATCAACAGATATTTTGGTTGATTTCATGTCTTTGCTATTGTGAATAGTGCTGTAATGAACATACATGTACAGGTGTCTTTATAATAGAATAATTGTTATTCCTTTGGGTGATACCTAGTAATGGGACTGCTGGCTGAATGGTATTTCTACCTTTAGGTCTTCAAGGACGTGCCACACTGTCCTACATAATGACTGAACTAATTTACACTCCCACAGTGTATATACATTCCTTTTTCTCCACAACCTCTCCAGCATCTGTTATTTTATAACTTTTTAATAATAGCCACTCTGTCTGGTGTTACATGGTATCTCATTGTAATCATATGATAGCCACTTTAAATATGAATATTTTGATGGATTAGAGACTTAAATGTTAGACCTAATACCATAAAAACCCTAGAAGAAAACCTAGGTAATACCATTCAGGACATAGGCATGGGCAAGGACTTCATGTCTAAAACACCAGAAGCAACGGCAACAAAAGCCAAAATTGACAAATGGGATCTCATTAAACTAAAGAGCTTCTGCACAGCAAAAGAAACTACCATCAGAGTGAACAGGCAACCTACAGAATGGGAGAAAATTTTTGCAATCTACTCATCTGACAAAGGGCTAATATCCAGAACCTACAAAGAACTCAAACAAATTTACAAGAAAAAAACAAACAACCCCATCAAAAAGTGGGCAAAGGATATGAACAGACACTTCTAAAAAGAAGATATTCATACAGCCAACAGACACATGAAAAAATGCTCATCATCACTGGCCATCAGAGAAATGCAAATCAAAACCGCAATGAGATACCATCTCACACCACTTAGAATGGCAATCATTAAAAAGTCAGGAAACAACAGGTGCTGGAGAGGATGTGGAGAAATAGGAACACTTTTACACTGTTGATGGGATTGTAAACTAGTTCAACCATTATGGAAAACAGTATGGCGATTCCTCAAGGATCTAGAACTAGATGTACCATATGACCCAGCCATCCCATTACTGGGTATATACCCAAAGGATTATAAATCATGCTGCTATAAAGACACATGCACACGTATGTTTATTGCGGCACTATTCACAATAGCAAAGACTTGGAATCAACCCAAATGTCCATCAGTGACAGACTGGATTAAGAAAATGTGGCACATATACACCATGGAATACTATGCAGCCATAAAAAAGGATGAGTTTGTGTCCTTTGTAGGGACATGGATGCAGCTGGAAACCATCATTCTCAGCAAACTATCGCAAGAACAGAAAACCAAACACTGCATGCTTTCACTCATAGGTGGGAACTGAACAATGAGATCACTTGGACTCGGGAAGGGGAACATCACACACCGGGGCCTATCACGGGGAGGGGGGAGGGGGGAGGGATTGCATTGGGAGTTATACCTGATGTTGTAAATGACGAGTTGAAGGGTGCTGATGAGTTGATGGGTGCAGCACGCCAACATGGCACAGGTATACATATGTAACAAACCTGCACATTATCCACATGTACCCTAGACCTTAAAGTATAATTTAAAAAAAAATTAAAAAAATAAAATAAATATGAATATTTTAAGTACACTAAGAAACAGAATTTTTAAGAGTGAATTAAAAAATATTATAAAAGAGAAACCCACTGAAATATAAACCATGGATGGCAAATTAAAAAAAAGAAAACTCTATGGATGATGTAAATTTTAGGAATGGAGAAAGATGTATCATGCTAATATTGATCAACAGAATCCTGGAGGAGATTTACATCAGTATAATTTTGTAAATTATGCAGCTCCAAGGGTCTATCTCTCCACATAATTTTGTTTAAAGGAAAGAGAATATGGTCAGTATCAACTTTGTCAGAACTCTTGGAAATAGTCAAAGGCTTATAGCTACTACATAATAGTAAATCAGTAAGAGGCAACCTAAAAATGTCATTCAAGGCAATCTGTGAAAACCCTAGCTGACTACATGCTAAAAGAAATGGAGGCTTCAGAGACCACACATGATGTAGTATATGGTATATTATGTCTTAAGAAAAGGTTTAAAATTAACTAAACAAACAACTATTATCTACAAAAGGCAACAACAGCAAAAATCCCTGAAGAGAAGTAAGAATCTGATTATATTAGCTAACACATCATATGATTGACATACGATGTGAAATTAACAGAGAATATCCCTGAGGAAGTATAGCTGGAACTACTATACAAAGACTTTAAGCAAACTGCCTAAATATACTCAGATAGATAAAAGAATCCTGAACATGATGTCTCAACAAATAGAGAATATCAACAAAGACAGAAAGTATGGAAATAATTCAAACAAAAGTTTTGGAGCTCTAAAGTACAAAATCTGCAATGAAAACATTATTAGATCATTTCAATAGCAAAGATTGAGCAGATAAAGAATTAATAAACAATCTTAGGTCCATTGGGATTAACCGGGCTGAGGAACAGGAAGAAGAAAAGACTGAATAAAGTCTAAGAGAGCTGTGGGACACAATAAAGTACACTAACATGCATAAGGGGAGTCTCAGAGTGTGAGAAATGAGACAAAGGAACAAAGAGAATATCTGAAAAAAGAATGAAAAAAAAGTCTCCAAATTCTATGAATTCATTAATCTATACATACAAGAAACTCAACAAAATTTAAGAATAAAAACAGACTTCCACACCAAGACATGTCATAATTAAGCTATTGAAAGCTAATGACATAGAGAAAATCTTGAAAGCAGCAAGAGAAGAGCAGCTTATCATATACAAGAGATCCTCGTTATGATTAAGAGTAGATTTATTATCAATGAGAATGTCATAGCTAAGAAAGGAATGGGATGACATATTAAAAGTGCTGAAAGAACAAGAAACTATCAACTGAAAATTTGTTAAACTATCCATCAAAAATTAAGGAGAAATTAAAACATTCTCTCACATACAAAGATTGAGAGGATTAATAATAATCGACCCTATAAGAAATGCTAAAAGTGCTGATAGCAAATATAGCATTAGGAGATACACCTAATGTAAATGATGAGTCAATGGGTGCAGCACACCAACATGGCACATGTATACATATGTAACAAACCTGCATGTTGTGTACATGTACCCTAGAACTTAAAGTATAATAATAAAAAATAAAGATAGAAAAAGATAGTCTAAATGAAAAGACCAAATGTCTAGATAAAATTAGTGAGACTAACTGAAGATGTATCAGAAAATAAGAACACACCTATAACAAAAGAGATAATCAGTATTCAAATGTCACCCAAAAATGAAAAGACCAGAACAAAAATGGCTTCTCTGGTGAATTCTACAAATTCTTTAAAGAAGACAACACCAATCCTTTCACATTATTCCAATATATAAAATAGAAAAGACTATTTACTAGTCACCCTATGACCCAAATTCAGATGAAGACATTACAATAATAACAAACTACAGATTAAAATCCCTTATGAATACAAATGGAAAAATTCTCCAAAATGCAATGATGGTTTAGCATGTAACAGTCAGTCAGTATAACATATCACATTAATAGAATGAATAAAGAAAACCCATACAATTATCTCAATTGATATAGAAACAAATTGAAATAAATCCCACACACTTTCATAACAAATATTCAAAAAACAAGAAATAGAAGAGAACATCTTCAACATGATAAAAGTTATTTACGAAAATCTCACAACTAATATCATATTCCATGGGATAAGAATGAAAGCATTCTCTCTAAGAAGGGGAAAAATGAAGACACTGGCTTTTATTACTTCTATTAAACATTGTACTAGAATAGCTAGCCCAAACATTTAGGGAAACCAAAGAAATACAAAACATCCAAATTAAAAAAGAAAACAAAAAGTGAAATTCTCCTTATTCACAAATGCCAAAATCTTACATATAGAGAATCCTAAATAATCCACCAAAAATTTAAAAATTATTGGAGTTAATAAATGAATTTAGTTACTTTGTGGGGCACAAAATCAACAAATAAAAATCAGTTTGTTTCTATAAACTAGCAATGAACAATTCAAAAATAAAAAAAATAAAAAGTATCCCATTTACAATAGGATTCAAAATAATAAAATATCTAGGAACAAATTTAACCAAGTAAGTGAAAGAATTTAGCACTGAAAACTCCTAAAACATTGTTGAAAGACATTAAAGAAGACATACATAAATGGAAATGTAGCTTGTGTTCATGGATCGGAAGACAATATATTTAAGATGGCAATGCTACCCAAAGTAATCTGTAGATTTAATGCAATCTTTATGAAAATTCCAAAGGCGTGTTTCACAGAAATGGAAAATTCAATTAACACATTTATATGGAATTAGAAGGTGATCACGTTTTTGGAAGTTTGTAGATTCTTATGAAACGTTTAGTAGAATTTACTTATGCCAAACTTGAATGTCTTTTCATGGTATACTTTTGAGATAAACTCTTTGAAAATTCTGTAATGGAACATGTTGATTTTTTCACTTGAGCTGTTTTTTGGAAGGGATTTCAGATTCTAATCTTACGGAATAGGTTCTATAAAAGTCTTCAGGCAGTTGATTTTTTTTTTAATCTTTAAGAAATATAAAGATTTGATCCATGGGGTTCTTGAGCTCACCTAAAACTTTGCATGTTTTCTTATCCAATCCTGCATTTTTGGGTTTACCAGCTCTTTCCTAAATATCTCTCATTAACACCTATTTTTGTGGTCTGGTTTGGTAACCAGGTGTGATGTTCTCCTGACACATGAGTGCTAGAGAATCTTCCTATTGATTTCATGCTATGCTGAAGAATGGATATATCAGGAAGGCTGTCTGAGATTCACTGTTCAGTGTTCTGTTTTTCTGGCTCTGCCTAGAGAAGAGCCACTGTAACTACGACTCCTAATCTCTCAGATGTATTTTATCTTTGACAATAACTGTATATAATACTCACCTATATTCTTAAATACCTGAAACCAAAACAAACATATGTTGATCAATATATCTGTAGATTACAAAGTATCAGAATAAACTTTCAATAATATTAGCTATTTTAAGCTGGTATTGTAAATAGCAGGGATGCTTTTGTTGATACATAGAAGCAGACGAAAAATCTAAATTTAAAATTGGCAAGTGATTCTGTTCATTTCTTACCTGTGATATCTGAGAAGAGCAAAATTTTAGTGAAATTTTTCTTGTCACAATCCAGTATTAATTTCTGATGGTTTTTTCCTGGAGGTTGGGAAAGTTTTGTTAGGATGCAAGATACAATAAGCACTAGAATGTCAAAAGTAATGATAAATTGAACTCTATTAAATTTAGAAACTTTTGTTTTTCCATAGATTTCCTTAAAAGTATGAGGAGCCAAGATAGCATGGTGATGACATTTCAATGCATAAAGCAAATGGAAAGCCCCTATCAAAAAAAAAAAAAAAAAAAAAAAAAGAATTCCGAAAGAATCTTTGCTAACCAATAGAAAAAAACATTAAACAACCCAATAAAAAGATGGGTAAAATATGTGAACAGGCAATCATTCTAAAATATTTCCAACTGGCCAATAAATATTTGAAATGTGCTCAACCTCATCAAGGAAATGTGAATTAAAACAATCATGAGACATAACTACACATCCTCCCTGATTACTTAAAAAAATGCACAATACTCTTTGTTGAAGACCTTGGACAATGAAACTCCCATATACTACTTGTGAATGAGAAAATCAGTATAACTATTTGGGAAAATTGTTTTGCAATATTTCCTGAAATTGTGTAGATGCCTTTCCTATGGTCATGCAGTTCTATTCCTAGGTAGACACTCCAACCAAATGTACCCTACTTAATCCAAAACTGTATAGCTATTTGTAGCAACATTATTTATATTGACCCCAAACACTTGGAAATTATTTATGTGTTTATTAATTGCAATAATTAATAATTAATAATACTTGTAGCTACTACAGTAATATTAAAGTGAAGCACTACTACTCAAGGAAAAAGAAGTGAATGGATCTCACCAACATAATAAGCCAGACACAAAATAATGCATGCTGTATATTTTCTTACATGTAAAATTAAAAAACAGCTATGTTGTTAGAAATCAGGATAGTGGTTTATAATTGAGCAAGGGGGATTATTACTAAGGATCAGTTAAAAGGTTTCTAGAATTTTAGTATTACTCTATCTCTTGACTTTGGCAGTTTTCATTGGTGTATTCAATTTTGGTGACACTTTAACACTTACTATTTGTGATTATTTTTTCTGGAAGCATCTTATATGCCAATTTAAACTTACTTTAAAAGCTGTGAAAGTATCTAAACAATCTAGCTATAAATTCTTTCAAAAGAAGATATCTTCTGCTTTCAACCCCAATCCATAGCTTAGAACTTGTGACTGAGCCGAGATTATGTAAGTGAAGGGTGACAACTTGTATAACAGATGCTCTCTGGGCACTGCTTTTCTGAACGTCTTGTAGGATTAGCAGTGCCCAAGATGAAAAAAATTATTCTCAAATCATTGAATCAGCATAAAGACCATTGTAAAAAGTAAAGAAAATTTTATCAACTAGTAATATAGAATTTTACTCACTGTGTGTTCTTCTTTAAAAAATACCAACATAGCCTTTCTTCTGGAATGCAAGAGTATCTTCTTGACTTACCAGAACAGATAATAATCTGTACTTTTGGTGTTTAATGAAGCAAGCTATTCTGCCTTTCTTCCATCTTCCAGCCCTACTCTCAGTAGTGAACCAAAAAAGTAACTTTCATTGTTTTTTAAACTTTGTGTTTTAACATAATTTTAATTTGAATGACCCATTTGGCTCTGCAGTCATCCATGTAACTGCATGCAAACAATTGTAATAACTCTTTTAGCTCCATAATAGGCTTCTTATAACATGATAAATTCAAATACAGTAGTCCGCTTAAACCCTTCATATCTCATACTCATTCTGATTTTTTAATTATGGTGTTTGATCTCTGGATTTGTCCATAACTTCATATGACATGAACTTCATATGATATGATAAATTCAAATACAGTAGTCTACTTAAACCCTTCGTGTCTCATACTTATTCTGATTTTTTAATTATGGTGTTTGATTTTTGATTTCAGGGTTTGTCCATAACGTCATATGACATTTAGTTTAAAATCATTAGATATATTCAGCATTTACTGAATTCAAAGTATTGATCTCTCTTTGGGAATTTCTTTATCTTTTTGTCTCTTTCCTCTTACATTATGTTGAATAAGAAATTAACATAAAAATTCTGGTTTTCTCATGCGCAGTAGCCTATGTGGTCATTGAAATAAAACTCTGTAAGCTCACTTTTTATGTTTGTTTAAAATTTGTCAATTGGTTGAATATTCTGTTCTCAGTTGTTTTTGAAGCTGAAAAAGAATACTGTCAATCATATTTTTAAAGTCTTACATCCTCCAGACTAAGTTTGTGTTCATACTTTGATGTGCTCCTACTGCATATTAAAAGTGAGCTTATTTTTTTTAATTCTTCTAAGATGAATTATTCTGCTTGAGCGGGCCAAGCTGTTCCAAAAAGCCTACTGCTGACAGTGCTTAACTAAAGTCAACAAAGAGAAGATAAGGCTTACTGGTATTGTTTGTTGAAATATTAATACCAATTCCAGCAGTAAAAGTGATAAATACTTTAATAAAGATAGCTTGTTCCTCACCAAAGTTTGCAGTACTCTTTATTCTATCCATGCAGGAATATTCCCAGCAGACAGATTTAATCTCACAAAAGATATGGGTTACTAAAATGTGGCTATCTTACGAATGTCCCTAAAGCTTTTAAAACAAGCAGCCAAAATGTACTACCTACATTTCACAACCTTTAAAACACTACATATCTTTTCCTAATTAGCTTTATTTTAAAGGAACACATTAATTTTGTTTAAGATACCACTTCACATATGGACCTCTAAAATGTTCATCTGTACACCGCTTGTGTGATATTTTCCTTTGGTTCTCGGATTTTGTTTAGCTTTTTTTTTTTTTTTATTTTTTTTTATTTTCTGTGTGTGGTGTTTGTTGAGGTTTCTTTTTAGACTTTTTGTGAGATTTCATTTTTATTTTTGTTTTTGCAAAATACAGTCACATGGACCACATGGAGTCAGGAAGCAGCATAAATTATGTAGGACTACAGAGTTAAATTGTCGAACTAAACTTGGATGGTAGAAACATTAGGTACTAATTTGTTGGCAGAGATGCTTTGTGTCATGCGCTGTGTGTATGCTGATTAAAAAAGCATTACATGGGTCCAATGCCACTTCAGTTTCATGAGCGTTTTATGTGACATGGCACATCAAATCTGCCAAGCACAGGACCATCTGGAAAGAGAGTATCAGTCAGGAAGCCGATTTCATATGAAGGAAAAAAATCTAGGTAAATGTTACCCATAAAGATAAAAAAAAGTAACACATGGAAACATAGCAATTGTGTACATATGCATATATATGCACACATATATGTACACACATAATTGTACATATATACCCACATTTTGTAGATAAACATCCGTGTCAGTATCTATATCATTTAACAAATAATTTTCTAAAATGTTTAGTGTATATATATGTTAGTTCAATGTTCTTTGTAAAACAAGCTAAAATAAACAGTATTGCAATACATATTTTGTTAAAATACATCTTAACATTAAAAATTATTTTTTCTGTAGTTATTTATAATAGTAAATTGAGCACATACCATGTACCAATCACTATGTTAGGGACTAAGGATTTCATGGCACTCCAAATAAAAACATTTGGAAAGTAACTGAACTGAAAAATAACCAAAATGTTTGGAGCTGAAGTAGCCCCAAGGTGTATTGGGCAAAGCAAAGTTGGAATCATGGAGACTGAAAAGATTACAGAAAAAAAACAAAAACAAAAACAAACAAAGAAAAAAAACCCTACATTATCTTCATTTTAAGACACTTGAAATAGTTTAAGAAGTATGTATAAAGCACCTATTTTTGTTTGTTTGTTTGTTGTTAATTCACTGTCTGTGACATAACAAATGTAGTAAAGATAATTTACAGAACTGGAATAGTCTGTTTTACTATTTACAGGTATATATAACAACCAACTTAGAGTTCCAAAAGTGGTGTGTTCAAGTGTTCGTTTTTTTATAACCACCTAATCATCTGTTTACCTTTTTAATTTTTTAACCAATTTGATAGGAGAAAATTATGCATTATGCCACTTTAATTAATAATCATGGTAATAATTTTGAAATATCATATTTGCTACTGGTAGTCCTGTTTCTGTGAGTGTTCCATGTATGCCTTTGCCCATGACATCTGCGGGAAGTGCACTTCAGGCTGAAGGAAAACAAGTGCAAAAGCCCTGAGGTGAAAAAGAGCAGATTATTAAAGAGTCAGGTAGACATTACTTGTTTTACTTTATACCAAAGTATAAGAAAGAATAAATATGCAAATTTTATACCATTTAATGTTTTTTATTAAAATAGTATTATTATTGTTTTAAATTAATTTCAAGTAGCTAAAACTGATAGCAATTTGCTATAGAGACTAGATATACTGTTATAGAAACAAATATATGCATTTTTAATGTATGTATATAGACAGGTTTACAAGCTTGTATATATTAATACACATTTATAAATATTTGCATATATACATATTAACATTTGTATATGGGTATGTATGGTATGCAGTACCTATATACATAAATATATTGAAATATGTTGATATTTATGCATATGCATACACCAAACATATATTTATTTATTTGTTTAGAAAAATAATATACTATTGTATTACATTACATGGTAAAATGTCATGAACTTCATGTTAGGTTAATATAGAGAGCTAAATTCACGTTTTTTAAAAAGTTCTCAGTAGTTTAAATTATGGATGCAACACAATTTATTTAACAATTTCTCAAAGAAATATAGGTTATTCGTTTTTCCACTACTAACAACTCTGTATTTAACATCTTTTCAAATACATACTTATGTCCTGATATTCCAGGTACATTTTTCAAAATGGTTTTCCTTTGATTTGTGTTTGCCTGATTTAAAGGTACGGGCTTGCTGTGTACAGAAGGTAGATATGAATTGTGTCCTCCTCTTTGAGTCATATCCCCGGAAATCTTGGTGAGAAGAGCTCTTTTATTCCCCTCCCCCATTTTTTAAAATAATGAATGTAAGCTGATTTTGACATGAAGAGGCTCATTGTGAGGTAATGTTTTGTTTCTGACTTAAACAATAGGACTGGGTAAGCAATGTGATGGTCTAAGTAAGAGTTTTAGGAAGAAGCAAAGGTACGTACAAGTTGTAGTTCTCATTGTGATGAAGAATGAAGCTGGTTTGTTTAGTGAAGCAGAGAAACAAGACTGCAAAGCCCTGAAGAGACAGAACGAGTAAATGTAACTCATGATTTCTTTAGTCTTGGTTGTAGTGTCCTGGCCACCTTGCAGTACATGTGTCTATGGGTTCTGAATGATAACCTTTTGTTGGTTAATTTTAAACTTTCCTTTTTCTTAATATAGTATAAAGGATTTCTTATAGTAAAAATATTATTGATTGCTTTTAAAATACTTTAGAGCAGATATTTTTCCACCTTTATCCATTTTGTGTGTGACTAGATATGGCAATATTTAAATTCGATGTTAACATTTTGCAAAAACTGAACCATTTTGCAGAACATTTATGGTGTAGTCTTCTGTGAGATAATGTAATGCTGACTTAAATTTTTATAAATAATTTTTATGAGTCTGACTATTGGTAGAATCAAACCGATACTTTTTAAAGCATTCTCATTATCCATCTCAATCCTTGGTACCATAACGGGTAAGTGTAAGAATTTTCTTATGTGAAAGCTTGATAAATACAAAACATTATTGGAAGAAGATGACCAGCATTTCCCAAATGTAAAAATTCTGAGAACGTACTGTATTATTAGCAACATTTCTCGGAATCCATAATGTAGCCATAATTTATCAACACATTCCTTTTGGCTCAATTTAAAAAAGTAAAAGATCTCATGTGAACTAACCTGGTCCAGAGAGGTTACGTGACCGACCCACAGTGACCGAGTTATTTAGTGACCGAATGTAGTTTTTGTTTGTTTGTTTGTTTCCCAGGTAATGCTTTTTTGGGGATGACTGAAAGATAAGACTTCTAAGTCATCATCATCTCTCCAATTAAAAGTATAGTGGAGGCACAGGGACAAATGTAAGCCAACACATGACTAATCCAAACTACCAAGAATATGTTTTCAGCTTTTACCAAACAATGCATTATGCAATTAGAGTCCTTTTTGGAGGTTTGCAAATCCTCTAACACTAGACTTTTGTCTGCCTTTCTTTTAATTTTCCTAGTACTCAGTTTTACGTTAAGAAAATCTTTTCATCTTACATTAGTTCTTCACTGAATGTAAGTCTCTGGTGGCAATGTAATAAAATATAATTTATTAATCTTAAAGCGGATTAGAGTTATCTTAGTCACTCTAGCCTGGAAATCATTCATAGCTGTCAGACAATTGGGATAAAACTGATTATCTCTTATCAAGAAAATGCTCTATGAGCAGTAATACTTAAGATTCACATAATTTCAATTCATATATATGTATTAATTTATTAATACATGAAACCTTATATTGATATAATCACCCCAACTTCACAAGATATTCATCAATATAAGTAGTTATAGTTTAAAATATATATGAACTTCAGGAAAAAAATGCTGTATTTCATAGAAAGTCAAATTTGTCATATTGGTATGTGGCATTATTTCCATCCTGTTCTTAGCTGCACAACCTTTAAAGATTTATTGTTTCAGTTACAATTAGGTAGTAATGGTAATACTTCCAAAGTAAATGTAAGGAAGTTTATTAGTTTATATAAGGTATAAGTCTGACAGCAAACTAGAACTGACTAAAAGAGCTTCACTTCAGATGATAAAGGATAAAAGAAGGAACCTAAAAGCAGCAAGAGAAAAGAAACAAATAACATACAATGGAGCTCCAATATATCTAACAACAGACTTTTCAGTGGAAATCTTCTAGGTCAGTAAAGAGTGGCATGACACATATAAAGTGCTGAAGAAAAAAGTCTTTTACCCTAGAATAGTGTACCTGGTAAAAGATATTCTTCAACCATGAAGGAGAAATAAAGACTTTCCTAGACAAACAAAAGCTGAGGAATTTCATAAATACCAGACCTGTCCTATAAGAAATGCTAAAGAGAGTACTTCAATTGGAAAGAAAATGTCATTCATGAGAAGTAAATAATCAACTGAAGGTACAAAATTTAATGACAAGAGTAGGTACACAGAAAAACTCAGAATATTGTAACACTGTAGCTGCGCCATGTAAACTGTTCTTATCCTAAATAGAAGAAATAATGAATCAATAAAAAATAATAACTACATAACTTTTCAAGAAATAGTTATTACAGTAAGATATAAATAGAAACAACAGAATGTTAAAAAGTAGGGGGGATGTTAAGGCAAGTTTTTAGTAGTTTACTTTTTGTTGGTTTATGCAAAAAATGTTAAGTCATTATCAGGTTAAAATAATGTGTTATAAGACAATATCTGCAAGACTCACAGTAACCTTAAATGAAAATGCATCTAATGCATACAGACACACACACACACATACACACACACACACACACACACACACATAAGTAAGAAACTAAATCATATCACCAGAGAAAATCACCCTCACTAGAGGAAGATAGAAAGGAAAGAAAGAAGGAAGAGAAGACAAGAAAACAAATAACAAAATGGTAGGAGTAAGTCCTTACTTATCAATAATAACATTGAACGTGAATGTACTAAACTCTTCAATCAAAAGACATAGGCTGTCTGAAAGGATAAAGAAATAAACCCATTGAGCTGTTGCCTACAAGAAGCACACTTTACCTATAAAGAGGTATGTAGGCTAAATATAAAGGGATGAAAAATACCTTCCAAGCCAATAGAAACCTCAAAAAAGAAAAAAAAGCAGGAGTAACTCTACCTGTATCAGACAAAATAGATTTCAAGACAAAAACTATAGAAAGAAACAAAGATAGTCACTATACTATGTAATTATAAAGGGGTCAATCCAGCAAGAGGATATAACACTTTTAAACATATATGCACCCAACACTGAAACATCCAGATATATAAAGGAAATATTATTAGAGCTAAAGAAAAGATAGACCTCAATACAATAATAGCTGGAGACTTTAGCACTGAACTTTCAGTGTGAGACAGATCTTCAGACAGCAAATCAATAAAGAAAGATCACAATTAATCTTCAATGTAGACCAAATAAATCCAATTGATATTTGCAAAACATTTCATTCAAGAGCTGTAGAGTACACATTATTTTTTCAACACATGGATCATTCTCAAGGATAGATCACATGTTAGGTTACGAATCAAGCCCTCTAACATTCGAAGATAGTAAAATAATATCAAGCATCTTCTCTGACCACAATGGAATAAAACTGGGAATTAATAACAATTAATTCCAGAATTTTTAATTTAAGAAATTTTGGAAGCTATAAAATGCATGAAAATTAAGTAATATGATTCTGAATGGCCAGTGGGTCAATAAAGAAATTAAGAAAGGAATTAAACATTTTCTGAAACAAATGATAATGGAAACAGTATAGCAAAAGCTATGTGACACAACAAAAACAGTACTAACAGGGAAGCTAATAGCTATAACTGCCTATATCAAAAAAGAAACAAACCTTCAAATAAACAATCTAATTATGCATCTTAAAGAACTAGAAAAGCAAGAGCTAACCAAATACAAAATCAGTAGAAGAGAAGAAATAGTAAATATCAAAGCAGAAATAAATGAAATTGAAAACAACAATACAAAAGACCAATGATACAAGAAGTTGGCTTTTTGAAAAGTTAAATGAAATTGACAAGCGTTTAGCCAGACTACCTAAGAAAAACAGAAGAGCCAAATAAATAATATCAGAAATGAAAAGGGAGACATTACCACTGATGCTACAGAAATTTAAAGGATTATTAGTGTCTATATTGAGTAACTATATGCCAATAAATTGAAAAATCTAGAAGAAATAGATAAATTCCTACACACATACAACCTACCAAGATTGAACCACAAAGAAATGCATATACTGAGCAGAGCAATAACAAATAATAATATTGAACACATAATAAATAATCTTCCAATAGAGAAAAGGCCAGAACTCACAGGCTTCACTGCTGAATTCTACCAAACATTTACAGAACTAATAAAAATCCTATTCAAACTATTCTGAAAAATGGAGGAAGAAGGAATATGTCCAAACTCATTCTACAAGGCCAGTATTACCTTGATTCCAAAATAACACAAAGGCACATCAAACAAACAAACAAACAAACCCACAGACCAATATCTCAGAGGAATATTGATGCAAAAATTCTCAACAAAATATTAGTAAATGGAATTCAACAATACGTTAATAAGATGAGTCATCATCACCAACTGAAACTTATACCTAGGATGCTAGAATGGTTCAATGCATGCAAATCAATCAAAGTGACACATCATTATCAATAGAATTAGGGATAAAAATCATATCATTTCAATTGATACAGACAAGAAATATTTGGTAAAATTTAACATCACTTTATGATAAAAAAAGCCTCAAACAACTGGGGATAGAAGTAACATACCTCGACAAAACAGAAGCCACTTATGAGAGACTGACAGCTAGTATCATGCTGAATGGGGGGAAAAAACCAAAAAACAAAAACCTGAAAACCTTTCCTTTAAGTACTGGAACATGACAAGGATGCCCACTGTCACCACTGTTATTCAACATATTACTGGAAGACCTGGCTAGAACAATCAGAAAACAGAAAGATATAAAGTATCCATTTTGGAAAGTAAGAAGTCAAATTATCCTTGTTTGCAAATGATATGATCTTATATTTGAAAAAAACCCAGAAACTCCACCAAAAGCTATTACACCTGATGAACAAATTAAGCAAAATTGCAGGATAAATAATCAACATACAAAAATCAGTGGCATTTCTATATGCCAACAATGAGCTATGTGAAAAAGAAATAAAATTAGTAATCCTATTAATAATAAACACACACAAATTCAATACCTAGAATTAAACAAAGAAGTAAAAGATCTCTATAATAAAAACCATAAAATATACATAACAGAAATTGAAGAGAAAACAAAAAAAATGTAAAAATATTCCATGTTCGTGGATTGAAAGAATCAATATTGTTAAAATGTCCATAGTATCCAAAGCAATCTATAGACGCAATGCAATATTTATCAAACTATCAATTACATTCTTCAGAGAAACAGAAAAAAAATTCAAATTTATATGTAACCACAAAAGGCCCAGAGTAGACAAATCTATCCTAAGCTAAAAGAACAAAACTGGAGGAATCATATTGCCTGACTTTAAATTATACTACAGAGGTATAGTAATCAAAACAGCATGGTAGTGGCATAAAACAGACACATAGATCAAGGGGACAAAGTAGAAAAGTCAGAAAACAAAACAGCATGGTACTGGCATAGAAACAGGCACACAGATCAGTGGAATAGAATAGAGAAACCAGAAACACACCCACACACATACAGTGAGCTTATTTTTGACAAAGATGCCAGTAACATATATGGAGGAAAGACAATCTCTTTGATAAATTGTGCTGAGAAACTGGATATCCATAAGCAGGAGAATGAAATTAGACCCCTATCTGTCACTACATATAAAAGCCAAATAAAATTAATTAAAGACTTAAATCTGATACCTCAAACTATGAAACTACTATAAGAAAACATTGGAGAAACTCTCCAAGACATTGGTTTAGGCAAAGATTTCTTGAACAATATCCTACAAGCACAGAAAACCAAAGTAAAAATGAACAAATGGAATTACATTAACTGAAAAAGCTTTTTTACAACGATGAATACAATCAACATAGTGAAGAGACATAATGAGAGAGAATATTTTCAAACTAACAGTCTGAAAAGGGATTAATAACCAGAATACATAATGAGTTCAAACAACTTTATAGGAAAAAATTTAATAATCCAATCAAAAAGTGGGTACAAGATTTGAATATACATTGTTCAAAAGAAGACATACAAATGGCAAACAGGCATATGAAAAAGTCATCAATATAACTGATCATCAAAAAAATGCAAATCGAAATTGCAATGAGATATGACCTCACCCCTCTTAAAATGGCTTTTGTCCAAAAGACGAGCAATAACAAAGGCTGCCAAGGATGTGGAGTAAAGGGAACCCTTATACATTGTTGGTGGTAATGTAAGTTAGTAAAAGTACTATAGAGAAATGTTGGGGGTCCCTAACAAAATTAAAACTTGAGCTACCATATAATTCAGCAATCTCATTCTGGGTATATACCCAAAAGAAAGGAAATCAGTATATCGAAGAGGTATCTGCACTTCTGTGTTTATTGCATCACTGTTTAAAATAGTTAAGATTTTGAAGCAACCTAACATCTGTCTTAACATCTGTCCATTAACAGATGAACACTTAAAGAAAATGTGGTACATATACACAATGCAGTACTATTCAGTCATAAAAAAGAGATGAGATTTAGTCATTTGCAAAAACATGGATTGAATTAGAGATGATTGTGTTAAGTGAAATAAGCCAGGTACAGGAAGATAGGCATCACATGTTCTCACTTACTTATGAGATACAAAATTCAAAACAATTGAACTTACGGACGTAGAGGGTAGAAGTATTGTTACCAGAGGCTGGGAAGGGTAATAGGAGGCTGGGTGAGAGGTGGGCACAGTTAATGGATACACAAAATATTAGAAAGAACGAATAAGGTCTACTATTTGATAGCACAACAGGGTGATTATAGTCAGTAATAACTGTACAGTTTAAATAACTTAAAGAGTATAATTGGATTGTTTGCAACTCAATGAGTAAATGCCTAATGGGATGGGTATCTCATTCATCATGATGTGCTTTTTTCACATCATATGCCTGTATCAAAACAGCTCATGTCTCCCATAAATATATTCATATACTATGTACCTACAAAACTTAAAAATTAAAAAAAATGAAATTAGGGTTCTGTTTCAGAACCCTAATTAGGTAATAACTACTGAATGTTACTACAAGGCCAAAAAAACCCAGCCTGTCATTTCTTTTCCATCCACACCTAGAATGCCATTTTACATGAATTAAGTGAATTAATAGATGGATGGATAACTGACTGGATGAATGAATAAGTCACCCATTTATATGTTTTAAAATATTTAAATACAACTTATTTGATGAGATTAGCCATGGCAACATAGCAAGACTCCATGTCTGTAGAAAATTACATATATATATATATAAAATCTTACTTGAAACTTATTAAGATTATATATAAATATAATGTTACTTGAAACTAAGCTATTAGTTTTCAGTCATTTTACCTTGCTTGAAAGATAGAAATGTCAAGTACAAGTTTTAACTGAAAAGAGAAATGGAGGAAAACAATTAACTGATTGTAGTATAGAAGCCAGAGGTTGGAATTACATATCAAAAGGACAGCATTCCTTTTAAGGGTCTAGCAGAAGAGACAGGCAGATATGATGGAGATTTTATTGGAGTAAAAATGATATGAGCTAGTATTATTAGAGCTCATCTGAGGATTTTGTAAATAAATCTAAGTGTCAAAGGTAAAGTTCAAGAAATACCATGGTGAGCAATAAATAGCACATTATGTTCTTGAAACTGTAGTCAGTTTTGTCTTTTCAAAACACGCAGGGAATAATGAGAAGTAGTAGAATCGGAGACTGATATGGTTTGGCTATGTCCCCATCAAAATCTCATCTTGAATTGAGCTCCTCAAATCCATACATGTCATGGGAGGGACCCAGTGAGAGGTAATTGAATCACTGGGGCAGGTTTTTTCTTCCCTGTTCTCATGACAGCAAATAAGTCTCACAAGACCTAATGGTTTTATAAAGGGCAGTTCCCCTGCACACACTCTCTTGTCTGCTGCCATGTAAGACATGCCTTTGCTCCTCCTTCACCTACTGCCATAATTGTGAGGCCTCCCTAGTCAGGTGAAACTGTGAGCCCATTAAACCTCTTTCCTTTATTAATTACCCAGTCTCGGGTATGTCTTCATTAGCACTGTGAGAACAGACTAATAGGGAAACATAGTCAGGTAGCAGATTAAAATGCGTTTCATAAACCCTGTTTTGAAGCCTGACTTTAGCTTATTTGGCTGAGGAGAGTTTGCAGGCTGAGAAGACCATAGAGGGAAAATCCTAGAAACTACCAATATAGATGGATTAAAGTTTGGAAGTGTATATCATTATATGCCTAGGAGCTCTATCATTTTGTCTATAGTACCAAAGATATTATTATGCAAAATATGATGAATGGATTTGCTATTCCATGTAGCATACAGAAGAGTAGATAAAATAAATGGAGGACAGCCAGTCCAGAGCTATGGGTATTTAATAGTGAGTCAAGAGGGAAGGCACTAAATAAAATGCATAAGGGCTCGTGTGGAACCAGGTGTCCTGTTTTCTAGTTCTTTTCATTACTGCAACTGCCTTCAGTACTATATCTCTTTCTGTAAAACATTCCTTGCAGCTATACATAAATACTCTCATCAATAAGCTAATGAGTTGGAAAGAAACAGAAATTTAACAATATTCTTTATACCTTTGATAACTGAGAGTAAATTATGAAACAGATGTTTTGCATTAAGGTGCATTGTAAAAGTATACTCTAACATAACTTCTAGAATTCTTTTATAAAAACAATAGCAATGTATTTACCAATCAAGCAAAGTGTAGGCAGTAGTTTAACACCTGTCAAGGAGATTATAGTCAAGGAGCAACAATTATATTTTCTATATAATACTTATTTAGACAAGGTAGCTTTTATTCTATGTGCTAAAGAAAATTAGTATTTGGAACCTTAAAAGAAAAAATTTCCCCAGTAATGTTTATGTCCAATAAAATTGTTGGGCAAAGGCAAGTTAGATTAGAATTCCAAAGCTACACATGGTGATAGAAGTGATTGTGCATTCCTTGGTGATCTATAAAATCAATTGCAACAATAGATCAAGCAGAATCAAAGTTGCCTGAGAAATCTCAGCACAAGTAACAAGTCATTACAAACCCTATTGAAACTCCCTTTGGTGCAATGACTAGGCCTAAGCCCAGATTGAAAATTTTAAAATAATTGACTCTGAGGTGATCAGTGGTGCAGCAACTTTTATATAAAACTCTTGCTGAGGCCAGTATATTTTATATGGGAACATTGGAATCGAATTGTCCTTTAAAAGATGGAGATATACTTTTCTGCTACTACAGAACAGGATTTATACAATTGATACTTCAAATAAGACTAGGAAAATTGTAGTATCAAATGAGGTATGTTTTTGGAATTTCATAACCCAAAGGAAGTTTTTCTATAATAAATGGAAACTAAATAGCAAAATCTTAATATCTCACTATATAAGGATACTGCACCCACTTAAGTTGACTTTATCCCAAATGCCTTTTCACTGTGTGGAACTTAAATTTACATACTTTTTATGTATTATGAGATAAACACATAGATATGCATCTTCTTTGTTTCCCAGTTTAGCCAAAATAATGTATTACTTCTCTCTCTCTCTCTCCCCTCTCGCTTTTTTTTTTTCTCTCTCTCTCTCCTTCCATGCCCCTTCTCTCTCCTATCCATCTTTAAGCCATATCTTCTTTAGGGAAGATGGTGTTTGGTTTTCCTTATTTCGTTGAAAAACCTTCAGTTGTTTTACCGTTTGACAGCAATGAAAAGTTTGGCAATGGGACTCCAGTGAGAAATCTCAATTATCTTAGAAAAGGAAAATCAGATCTTTCATTAGATTTGGCCCATGTGCTTAGTGTGTGAGACATCAAAGCAAAAATATAATATTAACGCCGTTGAGATGTGATGACAGAGCAGGACTTGACCAAAAGCATTATATACCTAAAGAAAAAGATGGAAAGTACAAGCCACAAGAGAAATCAGGCAGATTTAGGAAGATATAAAATTGTGTTTGTTAAATACAAACATTTAAGATGCTCACTTTAATTCTGTACATTAGAAATTCAATGATGTTCAGGGGGATAAAAGTCTTTTGGAGTCATTGGAAAGACAATTTCAATACTCAAAATGTCCACAGAAGGTCACCTCAATCCAGATTAATTGATTTTTTGAATCATGTAGCTAGCACCTAGCACATTTCCTGGCATATAATTGATAAAATAAATTAACTGCTCTGATTTTATACTCATTTGGCAGATCCACCCTTAAACACTGATTTACCAATGTAAACCAATGTATACACCTTCCTGAGATAAATCTTATGGTAACATCTTATCTTCTCTTAAGGAAGGGAATGAAACTGTATATTCCAGCATGGGTACTCTAGTTTCACTCTAGTTATAATTCTTTTTGATAATTGAATTGAGTTGGATTGTTGGTTTTATTCACTGGTCTCATGAGCTTGTTGAGCTTTCTCTTTGATAGATTACACTTGTCCTTTGGCACATTCATGTTTAGATTTGGTAATACTTGATGATGCCAAATTTCCTATAAGTAATAACACCCTTGAAACCTCTTAACAGCTAGATTGCTTCTTCTAGTAATCTTTGCCTTTCATAATAGCCTTTTTGGACTATTACAGTTGACTTTTACATTAAGAAACCAGGAATAACTGTTAGAAGAAAAAGACCACTTCTTCAAAATCATAAGAAAATAAATCCTCAATAGTTAACTGTTAAACAAATAATTTTCTAGAGTGTAACATAGTGTGCTAAGGCTTTAAACATATTTTCAATATATCTTGTCGACATTTTTATTGGTGGGACTTATTGTTATCATTTTAGGAATGGAAGGACTGAAGATTGACGTAATTTTACTCTGGTCAGTTAGTGATGGAGATAGGATTTGGACCATGTTATTTATGATTCTGAGTCTTGTAATTTAAAAGCTTCCTACCTATTAACACCAAGCACAACCTTATTAATGATTCATAGTTGATTTGCTAATATTACAATGCTTTAAAATAGTGTTTTCCAAAATTTTGAGGAAGATTTTCTATGATAAAAATATTTAAGAATTCCAATTTAAAAACACCATCTTACAGAATTCTTCAGAGCTTTTAATATAACAGTAAATGTTTTAAATCTAGAAGAAAAGTATGCAGCATAAACTCTTTTTAGGCTTATAGAGGCATAGTATATTATTTTCAGAAGGTGTTTCATATGGCAAGAGCTTCATATACATATATTGAAATCGCTGATTTTTAAAATCTAGCAGTGACAAACAAGGGGAAATTATGAAGCCTGTGAGTTTGTAATTTTAATAAAAAAGCACTCATGTAAATGGAAATTGATAATTAATATCACCATTGTTAAATCTATCCACTAAAACCCACAGTCTTCTAACTTCCCCCTCTCCTCGAATTTACAGAATTTCGGCTGGGCGCAGTGGCTCACACCTGTAATCCCAGCACTTTGGGAGGCCAAGGCGGGCGCATCACAAGGTCAGGCGATCAAGACCATCCTGGCTAACACGGTGAAACCCCGTCTCTACTAAAAATACAAAAAATTAGCCGGGTGTGGTGGCAGTCGCCTGTAGTCCCAGCTACCCGGGAGGCTGAGGCAGGAGAATGGCATCAACCCGGAATGTGGAGCTTGCAGTGAGCCAAGATTGCACCACTGCACTCCAGCCTGGGTGACAGAGCGAAACTCCATCTAAAAAAAAAAAAAAAAGAATTTACAGAATTTCTATTTGGATAAAACAGTTTTATTTTCATAAGAAGGCCACAATAATTATTGTAATTTTTGTAATAAGAATACTTTACCTGTAAACAATTTATATTTGTTTTTATAATGTGCTCAATGTACCTACAATGCAGATGGATGATTCAGTAACAGGAAGTTTTATGTTCCCATCATTGACCTTCTTCACTAGTCAGCTATGTAAGTGCAATCTTGAGTTTTGGCACCTCACCTCATCTGTGGGCCTCACCAGAATTAATAAACTCACATATGCCATTAAATTTCATCTTCAAAAATTGTGAAAGAATCCAAAAAATGTTTGTTACAAAAGATATTCACATAATGAAAGATTTGGCAATATTGTATATTATATATGTATATATGTGTATATAAAATATTGTACATGTATATATAATGCCTCTACATTTTATCTGTATATATTAAACATATATTTATATAGACATTTAAGGCATATTTTACATCATAAAAAAGACTCATGGAAAATGTTAGTGACTTGTCAAAATACTTTTAAAGTGTTCTGTAACTTGAGAGGAATTTATACTAATACAGAGTTCTAGAAAATCTCCTTAAGCTGATAAGCAACTTCAGCAAAGTCTCAGGATACAAAATCAATGTGCAAAAATCACAAGCATCCTTATACATCAATAAAAGACACACAGAGAGCCAAATCATGAGTGAACTCCCATTCACAATTGCTTCAAAGATAATAAAATACCTAGGAATCTAGCTTACAAGGGATATGAAGGACCTCTTCAAGAAGAACTACAAACCACTGCTCAACAAAATAAAAGAGGACACAAACAAATGGAAGAACCTTCCATGCTCATGGATAGGAAGAATCAATATCGTGAAAATGGCCATACTACCCAAGGTAATTTATAGATTAAATGCCACCCCCATTAAGCTACCGAATTCTTCACAGAATTTGAGAAAAACTACTTTAAAGTTCATATGGAACCAAAAAAGAGCTATCATTGCCAAGACAATCCTAAGCCAAAAGAACAAAGCCAGAGGCATCACACTACCTGACTTCAAACTATACTACAAGGCTGCCGTAACCAAAACAGCATAGTACTGGTACCAAAACAGAGATATAGACCAATGGAACAGAACAGAGCCCTCAGAAATAATACCACACATCTACAACCATCTGATATTTGACAAACCTGACAACAGCAAGAAATCGGGAAAAGATTCCCTATTTAATAAATGGTGCTAGGAAAACTGGCCAGCCATAAGTAGAAAGTTGAAACTGGATCCCTTCTTTACACCTTATACAAAAATTAATTCAAGATGGATTAAGGACTTAAATGTTAGACCTAAAACCATAAAAAAACCCTAGAAGAAAACCTAGGCAGTACCATTCAGGACATATGCATGGGCAGGGACTTCATGTCTAAAACACCGAAAGCAATGGCAACAAAAGCCAAAAATTGACAAATGGGATCTAATTAAACTGAAGAGCTTCTGCATAGCAAAAGAAACTACCATCAGAATGAACACAGGCAACCTACAGAACGGGAGAAAATTTTTGCAATCTACTTATCTGATAAGGGCTAATATCCAGAATCTAAAAAGAACTTAAATTTACAAGACAACCCCATCAAAAAGTGGGCAAAGGATATGAACAGACACTTCTAAAAAGAAGACACTTATGCAGCCAACAGACACATGAAAAAATGCTCGTCATCACTAGCCATCAGAGAAATGCAAATGAGATACCATCTCACACCAGTTAGAATGGTGATCATTAAAGTGTCAGGAAGCAACAGGTGGTGGAGAGGATGTGGAGAAATAGGAAGAATTTTACACTGTTGGTGGAACTGTAAACTAGTTCAACAACTGTGGAAGACAGTGTGGTGACTCCTCAAGGATCTAGAACTAGAAATACCATTTGACCCAGTCATCCCATTACTGGGTATATATCCAAAAGATTATAAATCATGTTGCTATAAAGACACATGCACACGTATGTTTACAGTGGCACTATTCATAATAGCAAAGACTTGGAACCAACCCAAATGTCCATCAATGATAGACTGGATTAAAAAAATGTGGCACATAGACACCATGGAATACTATGCAGCCATAAAAAAGGATGAGCTTGTGTCCTTTGTAGGGACATGGATAAAGCTGGAAACCATCATTCTCAGCGAACTATTGCAAGGACAAAAAAACCAAACACCGCATGTTCTCACTCATAGGTGGGAATTGAACAAGGAGAACACTTGGACACAGGAAGGGGAACATCACACACTGGGGCCTGTCGTGGGGTGGGGGGAGAGGGGAGGGATAGCATTAGGAGATATACCTAATGTAAATGATGAGTTAATGGGTGTAACACACCAACATGGCAGATGTATACATATGTAACAAATCTGCATGTTGTGCACTTGTACCCTAAAACTTAAAGTATAATAAAATAAAATAAAAAAGAAAACAGTAAGAAATCATAAGTTCTTCATGTGCAAAAATAATCTACTAAACCAAAACAAATATCATATAGCTAGAAATAAATATGTTTTAATGTCTACTGATATATTTATAGGTAGAAAGAGCATAAGATGATATATTTTTAAATACATAAGCAAAAATTAATGTTTTGATAAATATATTAGAAATATTTAAAAATAAACTATAAGATAAATTTGAATACACTTATTGACACCATTACAAAGCAATTATATTGCACTATTGGCATCCTACATGGAGTTCCAAAGCAAGCAGTATGTTGAAATTAACTTGACATAATTTGGATACAGGTAGTTAGGGTAGATCAAAGCAAATATTTTGCCAAACGATGCAAAATAACACATCAAAACTATTTCAAAACCACACTTCTATGCTATTTAGCTAGAGCATGTGTCACAGCATGTTTGTATATATGAAGCAATAAGAAAGCTTTATTTAAAACTACTGTTTCAGCAATTGTCATAGTCATATAACTGGCAGTAAGGTAGTTTTACAGAATTGCAAAAACCTCATAAATAAATAAATAAATAAATAAATAAATAAATAAATAATCCTCCATAACCCAAAAGGTCTTACCTATTTGAAAAAAAATGATACATGTCCTGCTCAGGACAATGCTTTAGGAAATACAATTTTGAGCAAGTGACTGCAACTCAGTCATATTGTGAGTAAAGCCTGCACTCCATATTTCCCAGGATACACGAGCCACTCTATCCAACCATCTCCCCATATATTCACCTAGCAGGTGGTCTAAAAGCAGAAGTTTATTAATTCTGGAGAGACCCACAGTTGAGGTGCCAAAATCCAAGATTGCACTTATATAGTTTACTAGTGAAGGTCAATGATGGGGACACAAAGCTTCCTATTACTTGATCATCCATCTGCATTGTAGGTACATTGGACACATTATTAAATCAAAAGATATTGCCATACTTTGATAACTGCTCTTTAATTTCTATCATAAAGCCGAAAAAAATTCTCTGACACAAATCAACATTATAACTATATCTGTTTTCTTTTATTAATGTGTATTATATTTCTCTAATCATTGGTAATTTATGAATGACCAAATGATATTTTGTGTAATATATCCCATTTGACACAGCTCTATTTCATATGACTTTCAAATGTTCTAAATTACTCTTTCCTAAAATTTATTGGTTTCTAGTAAAAAATTCTTTTAATCTTTTTCCTCAGCTAATAGTGTGCTGATTTATCTTTTTAAAATTTCAAACTCTAGCTTCAAACCTGCCATCTTTACTGGTATGAATTTCTATTTTTGAAAACCAAATAAGCTCAGTTTAATAGCAATTTATCAAAAGCTAGTTTGGAGTTGTGCGTACAACTGCTTGGAGCACAAATGTAGTAAGAAAATAATTGTGGAGAATTATAATGAGAAAAGTACCAATAATTCAGGCAATTAATCTTCTATAAAAGAAAGTATAGTTCTTTCTATGAAGCTAGTGATAAAGATATACTATAGGAATTAGAGGAAAACAGCAATCAGTGGGTTCATGTCTAGTATTTTCTCTTTTCCTCATTAACTCAAGCACTAAGAATAAAAAGATGGGAATTTTGTAAGAAATTAGACTGGAAGAGTTACGGTTTGATTTGTTCTTAATATTAATCATTTTCACATTATAAATTTAGTTTTGCTCAAATGTATTTAATTTGTTAAAATCAATGTAATCCTATAAATGTCTTAAGCAGATAAGTTTGCTTTTTTAATATGAATATATTTTTAAACAAACATTTATTTTAACTTCAACTTTGAAACATTTTTCTTAAAGACCTTTCTTTAATTTACCTCACACTTCTTGGCATTTAGAATGAGAAATAGATTTCCTGTTTCTTAATCTAATCCTTTATGTTATTTTTATATTCTTTACTACTTAAACACAAATTTTCTCACCATTCAATTACTTCTGAAAAATTCTCAGATTTAAAAAAAATTAATTTGTGCTATTATTGTAACAAGAACAGGAAGAATTATATCTTTAACTTTAGATAGGAGAATTCAAATTTACATCTGCTTTAGCTATGTCAATAAAAGTTATTTTAGGGTATCTCTTTTGCATTTGTCTTTTGGATTGGGAATTTTGTGATAATACAAATCTTACAAATTTTAATATCAAAACTACATTAGGGTACTGCAGTAGTATTAATTTGCCTAAGAGCCTGGCAGAGAAAAACATGGTTCTTGATATGTCCCTTTATTAGTGGGTAGTTTTTTTTTTTCTCTTACTTTTCATTCAGTGTGCATTCTTCATGGTCAAAGCTTTATGGGATGACTTAACTTTCAGTATTATTCCCGTAGTTTACACACGGGAATTAATATGTAATTAATCATAAATCTGGGGTGAGTGGGTGGGAATATCAGCTTACAAGTACATGTTCAATATTTGTCTCCCTCTTCATTCCTAGCCTTCATTTAGTTTGGGGGCATTTAACTGTTTGCTATGCTTAATACCTGTTGGCCAGATTTCCAAGGGGTTTGTAACAAGATGACTGAAATAATTGACCAAAGTCATGAGGTATTTTGTAACTAAAGCAGAATCTTTAGTTTTTTAAATCATTGTTCTTTGAGATATTTTCCTGCACAGTTATAAAACATAAAATATGATTATTTTTCTTGCTCATGAATATCGATCCTGCATATACATACACACATATATATATACACACATATATGTATATATGCAAAATAACACATCAAAACTGTTGTCATGGTTGCATAAGTGGCAGTAAGGTAGTTTTACAGAATTGCAAAAATCTCATAAATAAATAAATAAATAAATTATCCTCAGTAACCCAAAGGGTCTTACCTATTTAGGAAAAAGTGATACATGCCATGCTCAGGACAATGCTGTAGAAAATAGCATTTCAGAGCAAGTGAATAAATCTGGGGTGAGTGGGTGGGAATGTCAGCTTACAAGTACATGTCCAGTATTTGTCTCCCTCTTCATTCCTAGCCTTCATTTATTTGGGGGCATTTAGCTGTTTACTATGTATACATACATATGTATATATATAGAGAGAGTTGGATAGTTTCTGGGATGTCTAGTTTATTGAGATAGATAGATAGATGGACAGATAGATAGATAGACAGATAGATAGATCGATCATAGATAGATAGAGATGGATAGCTAGCTATGAACTCAAACTTTTTCATACCTACTTAATATCGCATAATATACATATGCCAAAATTATTCAGTTATTTTCCTCTTCCTGAACATTTAGATTTGGTTTTTGCTACTACAGATATAAATACTTCTTAATCTAGAGCAGTTTTATGTTCACAATAAAATTAAGAGAAAGGTACAGAGATTTCTCATTTACTCTGTTCCTCCACACATGTATAATCTATCAGCACTATTATCAATATTCCTCATCAGAGTGGTACATTTGCTACAATTGATGAATCTACATTGCCATATCATAATCACCCAAAATTGATAATATACATTAGAACACACTCTAGATGTCATACATTCTATGGGTTTGAACAAATGTATAATACATGTATCCATTATAGTATCATGTGGAGTATTTTCACTGCCCTAAAAATATTACATACGCCCACAATTAAGCACTCTTTCTCTCCACTCCACTCCCGGTGGAAACCACAGTTTTCTGCTGTCTCTAAAATTGTATCTTTTCCAGAATGTCATATATTTAGAATCATACCGTATGTAGCCTTCTCAAATTGAACATCTTTTACCTATTTATATGAACTTAAATTTCCTCCATGTCTTTTCATGGCTCAATAGCTAATTCCTTAGTGTCAAATAATGTTTTGTTGTTTGAATGTACCACAGTTTTTTTTTTTTTTTTTTCCTACTGAATCGTATCATGGTTGCTTCCAAGTTTTTGTAATTATAAAACGTGGCTTAAACATCCATAAGAACATTTATGGTGTAGGTATAACTTTTCAACATTTGGGATAAACACCAAAGAGTATGATTACTGAATCATATGTTTAGCGTTGTGAGAAATCCCCAAAATGTTTTCCACAGTAGGAGGACCATTCTGCAATCCCAGCAGCAATGATGGCCATCCTGGCCAGTATTTAGTGTTGTCAGTTTTCTGGAATTTGCCCATTCTAACAGGTGTATAGTGGTATCTCAATTTTGTTTTAATTTGCAGTTCTCTGATGACATGTGATGTGGAGGATCTTTTTATATGCTTATTGGACACCTGTATATTTTCTTTGGTGAGATGTCTGGTAAGGTCTTTGGTCCACTTTTTAAGTGGGTTTATTGTTTTTTTCTTACTGTTGAGTTTTAAGAATTCTTTGTGCATTTTTGGATAATGACCCTTTATCAGATGTCTTTTGCAAATATTTTCTTCCAGTCTGTTTCTTGTCCTCCCATTATTTTGATAGTGTTCTTTAAAGAGCAGAAGCTTTTAATTTTAATGAAGTCAGCTTAACAATTGTTTCTTTCATGGATTGTGCCTTTGGTATGTGTCAAGCTTGTTTAACCCATGGCCCAACAGTTGCATGCAGCCGAGGAAGGCTTTGAATGTGGCCCAACACAAATTTTTAAACTTTCTTAAAGAATTATGAGGTTTCTGTTGCAACTTTCTTTTAGCTCATCAGTTGTCATTAGTGTTAATGGATTTTATGTGTGTCCCAAGACAATTCTTCTTCCAGTGTGCCCCAGAGAAGTCAAAAGATTGGACACCTCTGGTATATGTAAAATGTTATCCCCATACCCGATGCCATCTAAGTTTTTCTCTTATGTTATTTCTAAGAGTTTTATAGTTTGGGGTTATATATTTAGCTCTATGATCAATTTTTAGGTTTTTTTTGTTTTTTGTTTTTGCAAATAGATGTCCAGTTGTTCCAGCACCATTTGTTGAAAATATTAGTCTTCTCCATTGCATTGCCTTTGCTACTTTGTCAAAGATAAATTGACCCTATTTATGTCAGTCTCTTGCTGTGCTCTCTATTCTGTTCCATTAAGCCATTTATGTTCTTCTACTAATAACACATTGTCTTGCTTTCTGTAGCTTTACAGTAAGTGTTGAAGTCAGATAGTGTGAATCCTAACTTTGATCCTCTCTCAAAAATATTACGCTTGGATTTTTTGGACTGTTTATTGGGTTGTTATAGGCATTTAGCTCAGCAGTGGCATTGGATTAATAGTTTATTTTTAACAGTTTATGTGACTTTCTCAAAATGAGCTAAACACCTATAGAAAAATTACTTAATACTTACTGTGTAGCTGAATAATATAGAACTATGAAGACATCACTAGTAAATCTATCAGTGCAAGCATTTGAAATGATTTAGTTTCTGGTTCCTCTTTTAAACTTTTTTTTTTTTTTTTTTTTTTTGAGCTCTGTCGCCCAGGCTGGAGTGCAGTGGTAGGATCTAGGCTCACTGCAAGCTCCGCCTCCTGGGTTCACGCCATTCTCCTGGCTCAGACTCCCGAGTAGCTGGGACTACAGGCGCCTGTCACCGCGCCTGGTTAACTGTTTTTTTTTTTTTTTTTTTTTTTGTTTTTTGTAGAGACGGGGTTTCACCATGGTCTCGATCTCCTGACCTCGTGATCTACCCTCCTCGGCCTCCCAAAGTGCTGGGATTACAGTCGTGAGCCACCGCGCCCAGCCTGGTTCCCCATATAAACTTTTGAACTGGTTTGTTGATATCCGCAAAATAGCTTGCTAGGAATTTGATTGTTCTATATATTCAGTTTTTTTCTTGTTTCTTTCAACAGAGTTTTGTAGTTTTCCTCATATTGATCTTTCATATATGTTGTTAGATTGATCCCAAAGAACTTTGTTTTTGCATGCTTATATTAATGGTATTGTGTTTTTAATTTCAAATTTCACTTGTTCATTTGCATTATATAGGAAAATAATTGACATTTTTATATCATCCTTGTATCCTGCAAACTTGCTGTATTTATTCATTAGTTCCAGGAAGGATTTTTATTGTTGTTGTTGTTAATTCTTTTGGATTTTCTACGTAGATGATGATGTCATTTGCAGAAAAGACAGTTTTATTTCTTTCTTCCTTATCTATATATCTTTTATTTTGTTTTCTTGTCTAAGTACGTGAGCTAATACCTCCAGCATGATGCTGAAAAGGAGTGGTGAGAGCTGATATCCATGCCTATTCTGATATTAGTAGGAAAGCATCAAGTTTTTGATTATTAAGGATAATGTTAGCTGTACGTTTTTGTTGATACTGAGTTGAGAAAGTTCTCCTCTATTTATAGTTTACTGACACTGTTTATCATAAGTGAGTGCCAGATTTTGTCAAACGCTTTTTGTGTTTTTACTGTGATTATATGATTTTTCTTTTATAAACATAGCCTAGTAATATGATGGTTTACATTTATTAATTTACAAATGTTGAACCAGCTCTCTATACCTGGGATAATTTTCACTTGGCCATGGTGTATAATTATTTGTATACTTTATAAGATTTGATATACTAATATTCTATTGATAATTTTTCACATCTGTATTCGTAAGAGATGTTGATAGATGAATTTTCTTGTCATGGTTTTGTCAGCTTTTAGTAATTAGGCAATGCTGGCCTCATAGAAAGAGTTTAAAAGTAATCTATCTGCTTTTATGTTTTGAAAGACAATGGAGAATTGGTATAATTTATTCCCTAAATGTTTGTTAGGATACACTATGGAACCCACCTGGACCTGCCTGGTGCTTTCTGTTTTGAAACATTATAAATTACTGATTTGATTTTTAAAATATATATAGAGAGAGAGGCTTATTCAGATTTCCTATTATTTGTAAATTTTGGCAAATTGTTTCTTTTAAGAAATTGATCCATTTTATCTAGATTATATGAGTTATTTATACTATACTTTCATTAACCTTTTAGTGGTCATTAAATATATAGTGATGTTCTGTGAGTAGTAATTTGTGTTTTTTTTTTTTTTTAGTTTGCCTTGAAAAAATTTTTAAATAATGTGAATTTCTGTGAAAAAAAGAATATCAGATTACTTTCAAAAAAGGTTGTGTGGAGTATCTAACATTTATAATAGTAACATGATTTTCTTTTTTCTGAAATTTGGTAAAGTTTAGATGGTGCTTAGACGTTTGCCAAACAGGTGGATGGAAAATACTCTGTAATTTTTGCTGTAGCTTACAGTCATCTAGATCCTAAAAATTGTACATTTCTTTGTCAATATTTATTTATTTATTTATTTATTTATTTATTTATTTATTTTTATTTTAGAGACAGGGCCTTACTCTGTCACCCAGACTAGAGGGCAGTGCTTCAATCATAGCTCACTGCAGCCTCAAACTCCTGGGCTCAAGTGATTCTCCTGCCTCAGTCTCCTACATAGCTAGGACTACAGATGCATACAACCACACCTGGTTAATTTTTTAAATTTTTTACAGAGATGGAGTCTTGTTATGTTGCCCAGGCTGGTCTCAAATTTTTGGTCTCAAGCTATTCTCCCACCTTGACCTCCCAAAGTGCTGAGATTACAGGTGTGCATAATTATACCTAACTCAGAAAAATTCTTATATTAATGACAGATGAACATTTTTAAAATGTTTTGACTATTGTTTTACATTTATATTTTGTATCTGTTTTATTTAAAAGGAGATATCTATATTAGAAATATTCATACTTCTCTGAGTTACATATTGCTTTTTTTTTTTTTTTTAGTCTTTCCTTTTTTATCTTGCTTAGGATGCCTTCCTTCATATTAAACTTATTTTAAGAGCTTAGATTAGATTATTATCTTTTTTTGAATGAAAATATAATTTATAAAAATGTTTTGCAATATAAAATTGTGTAAAAATACAGGAATTTTTTTTTGTTCCATTTTTACTTTTTTAAAGTTTGAGACTGGGTCTTTCTCTGTTGCCCAAGATGGAGTGCAGGAGTGCGATGACTGCTTACTGGAACCTCTGCCTCCCGGGCTCAATCAGTGCTCCCATCTCAGCCTCTTGAGCAGCTGGGAATATAGGCATGTACCCTCATGCCCAGGTAATTTTTGTATTTTTTGTAGAGATGGGGTTTTGCTGTGTTGCCCCGGCTGTTCTAGAACTTATAAGCTCAAGCCATCTGCCTGCCTTGACATCTCAAAGTGCTAGGAAAACAAGTGTAAGCCACTGTGCCCAGCCTTCTATTCCATTTTTATTGATTGATTTAAAAGCATGCTTCAGGTTTCTAAAATAAGAAACGATTGATTACTGTAACAAATCTTTTGGGATATTTTAATATTTATATGTATATAGTATATAGTATATACATACATATATATATACATGTTTTGTTTGAACCATATCTATTTTTTTCTTTTTCATTCTTTTCTTTCTGACCATATAAAAATAGAGATTAATTTAAAAGAACCACCAAAGTATTGCTATGATAATTTCTGAAATACAGATATAAAATATTAAGTATTATCTCAGAAAATTTATTTTATTATGTGTATTTTTCAATGTACTAAAATGTACTGTAGCTAGTGGTTTGAGGATATAAATAATTCTGTGAGAGATATTTTTATCTGCCTCCTTTGCTTTTCCATTCTTTTTTTACGCAATAAGTTTGTTGAAAAGAAATGTGGGTCCAAGGTAGGAGGATTAGTTTTCAAGTCTTTTGATACATATTTCCAAACTGCCATTCAAAATATTGTGCCAATTTTCATTTCCATCAGTAAATACATGAGTGTGCTTTCTGACTCACAGCACTGAAAATTATCATTACTAAACTTAAACAAAAAATGCAAATGTACCTTATTGTCTATTAACATGTCATTTACTTTGGAAGCAATGAAAATATCCTGTGGGTACATAACTACGTAAGTTGTGAAACAAAATACAACTAATATACAAATAAAATATATAGATTTCCATTTGCTGATACATCAAGATGTTCAGAAACTCTTGAGTTATGTAAAGTTTCATCACCATATGCCTATAATTTCTGTTTAGTCATATATATATTCATTTATATACAAGGCTTTGGGTTTAAACAACATAATGTAAGTGGTTGCTAATGATACATGGTAAGTGGTGGGTAGTCTTGACTTTAAAAGCTACATATTTATAATCTATTCACTAATTTTTCCAACAAATCTATGTATGACTTACTAAAGATATAATAAAGATGTAAAACAGAGAATCGTATTTACAAAGACACAATTGATAAGTAACACAAACACATTATGTAGTTTACTTATCTTCCTTAAAACGGCCTGCCTTTGCATGCTATAGATTCTGAAATAGATAAATTCAACCAATTGGAGCTTTAATGGCGAAGTGATTCTAATGCAAAGAGCAATCCCTATAGTGTACAGAAACTTAGGGTGATCTTTGCTAGTAGAGAGCGTTTTGAAAATGTTGTGGAAGGCACTGCTGGTCACTGGAAACAAAGTAGGCCCAGAGCTGATCTCAGGGTACTCTGTCTCCTGGCACTGCTAGTTCCAGTTTGTCCAGGTCACCAGAGCTGGGCTGAAAACACTTTAAGCAAGGAACTCCAAAGCACTAGAAACCCTGTAATCGGGGTCCCTGATCAGGTCCTTGCTTGAAGAGGTCTCAAGGTGCTCTTTATCGTGCATACAAATGAAATTACGACACCATGCTCAAGCCATCATGGCTTTCTTACTTTGTACACACTGGATAGTTCCCAGAATAAGAGAGCTGTGAAACCTAATTGACAATTTAGGAAGTTTTCTTATACCATGTTTGCTAATGAAATGTCATTACAAATTTTGTAATGTTGTGAAATGTAAGAGATTTTATTGAGCAGGGTGCATATTAATGGCACAGAAAATCTACGTAGTATTTTTTTAAGAAGGTTTTGTGGGACAACGTTAATGAAAGGAGTCAAACTATGAAATATTTGAATAATTTATTCTGAGCCAAATGTGACCAATGCCCCATGATGCAGTCCTCAAAATATCCTGAGAACATGTTCTCAAGTTGGTCGGGGTACAGCTTAGTTTTACATGTTTTAGGGACACATGAGACAGCAGTCAAATACATGTAAGATGTACCCTCGTTCAGCCTGGAAAGGTGAGACGACTGGAAGTGCAGAGTTCCATGTCATAGGTGGATTCCAAGATTTTTTGATTGGCAATTAATTGAAAGTGTTAAGTTAATGTCTAAAGACTGAAGACTATCTGGATTAAAATAAGAACTTAAGACCAAGGTTTTATCATGAAAGCGAAGCCTCCAGGTAGCAGATGTGAGAGAGACTAGATTGTAAATGTTTCTTATCAGACTTAAAAAGTCTATTTCATCAGTAATTTCAAAATGGAGGGTATAATGAGGCATATTCAATGCCTCCCTTCCCACCATGGCCTGAACTAGTTTTTCAGGTTAGCTTTGGAATAACCTCGCCAAGAGGAGGGGTCCATTTGGATGAATGGGAGGCTTAGAATTTTATTGTTAATATACATTCTCCCCTTTGTGTCCAAGATTTGCTAGAAGCAGTATCAATGACCACCACATTTAATTTTGTCCCATTGCATAGCTGAGGTGGAATGGTTGCCTGTCCCAGGCCCATCCTGTCCCTTGGTAGGATCCTTCCCCTGCATGGCCAAGGACTTACAGTTAAAAGATTTATGGCCAATTCAAATGATCTAGGCCAGATGGGAATGGACATGAACAGACATTTGTTAACCCTTAAATACATTCAGTAAAAAGGCAACAAACAGAAAGCCAAGGGCAAGGTTACAAAGCTGACTAAGCTATTGTAATCTTAGTTTTAGTTACAGGCCTATGGCAATTATCCATACAAAACATAAGCAATATTAAAGCTTTTAGCTAAGTGAGTTTAGAGATTGGTGCTGTAATGCCTTCTGCAGTCTTTTAATAATTTTTAACTATCAGTGTTATACCCAGAAGGCTTTGTCACAGGGTGTTTTTATATTCTCTCGGTAATAATTTTCTTTTAGTTCTATAGTAAGCATAGAATTCTTTAAGTTTGGGATGGATGAAAATATGCCAGATAATAGTTCCAAAGAAAGTCTCTTGTTTTACCAACTGTTTAGACATCTATGTACCCACCTACATTTGATTGGGGTGATCTGAACTAATTCTATCCCTCAAAACCAGCCCCTTTTAATCTCATGTGCCCTCCTTTTCCCTGATAGTTCCTGGGGCTAGAGGGAGGGCACTTGTATAGTTTTATCAGCAGGGAATTTGTATGAAAAAGTTTGTTTCCAGTGGGATGCCAATTGGATGAAATTTGCACCTTTAGTCTTCAGAATAGCATTATTCTGGTTTCCTTGGAGGTAAAACAAAGAGAGATAAATAACATTAATATTTTGACAATTAAAATATTATTTGTGTGTCAAAACAAAAAAAGTAAACTATTCCATTATGTCACTAACTAAAAATGTGAAGAAAAGTTATGGTCTTGTACTCTTTAGAGGATCATTGTAGCCAAGAAATAATTCATGATTCAATCTGCACTCAACAAAAACGGTCAGGGCTGAAATCCAGTAATAAGTGTTACACTCTTCCTTTGAAACAATTTGTCTTTCTTTCTAGCCCTCCTTTTCTACTAAAGATAAATTATATTATAGTAAGACCAATTTGTGTGCATAGTAAGTTTTAGGCTTATTATACATGGCTTGATTATTCACATCAAGTGCAACAAGAACTGATTAGCCATATAGGCTCTTTTTAATTTGGTTTTATTGGAACTTTACCTACAAATATATTATTCTAGTCAAAGTCTTGGTAAAATAACAAATGTCTCCAAATGTCCTGTTTGAAAAGAAAGGACTCTTACTAAACTTATGCAAGTAACAATATTATCATAAAATTAAGAACAGTTTCCAAATTTGGAAGAACTAGGGTAGAGAGAAAAGTAAACTTGTTCACAAAAATGTAACTTGCCCAAATGTTGTAAACTATAAATAACTCCAAAGAAAATAATTCCCTTGACTCTCCTTTAACAATAGCAGCAACCTTTCAAAGTATCTACTTTTGGAACTGTCATTCACATGCTAAGAAGCTCTTGTTACATGAGATCTCTTTATCAGGCACTGTAGAAACCTAGAAGCTTGTCACATAGTTAGAGTAAATTTAGGGGGAAAAAAAGAGGCTCCCTGCTTTTGAACTATCTCCTCCTTGTACCCCAGGTTGCAAGATCCTAAGTAAACCATTTTTATTTTATTATGGAACTCTTTTAGACATCATGATTTTCATTAGCATAAGGATAGCTTCAGGTAACATTCCATAACAAGGTAGTAAATGTCCCTCAAGTTGAAATTCTCCACTCTGGTAATTGTCATTGGGAAGTACTCACAGTTTTTTGCTATAAGCCTCAATGAAAGCTTCACAAAGGACTCTGAAGTGGAGGATTTGTCCTGACTAGCACTTCAGCTTTTACCCTATATTCTGTGGGTTCAGGCAGTCTTACTAGATCTCATTTAGTGTGTCCAATTAACATTTCTCAAAGGGAAGATTTACATGCCTTCAGTTTGATACTACTAGATAGGGGAACATCCCTCAGTCAGATCAAATACCCATTTTTAGAACACATTTAGGTAAAGGAATCACAACTACCTTGCATAAAGACTGTTTTTTAAGCATCTCAAATTCTATAATCGTAACAATGTGTACGTTTCTATGTTCTGATCCCGGGGAACTTTTCTACCACTAGATCATTTTACCTGTGTTGGTGAAAAAGAATTTGGGTTCCCAGCAGGTGGTTGAACCAAGGGACTCAGGCTCAGAAAGATGATAATACTAATAGGCTTTGTGTCTCCACTCAAATCTCACCTTGAATTATAATAATTCCCCCGTGTCAAACGTGGGATCGGATGGAGATAATTAAATCATGGGAATGATCTCCCCCATGCTATTCTCATGATAGTGAATACGTTCTCATGAGATCTGATGGTTTCTTAAGGGGTTTCCTCCTTTGCTCAGCTCTCATTTTTCTCACTCCTGCCACCATGTGAAGAAGGATGTGTTTGCTTCCTCTTCTGCCATGATTGTAAGTTTCCTGAGGCTTCAGCAGCCCTGCAGAACTGTGAATCAATTAAACTTATTTTCTTTATAAATTACCCAGCCTCGGGTATGTTCTGATAGCAGCATGAGAATAGACTAATACAAATACCAATCTACAAAATGGAGCAATTCCTTTTTATTATACCCTCTGGTTTGAACAGTTACTTGGTTTTGTCCTCCACCCACATTGACTTATCCTTGTGGTAAACACAGATCTCAGAAGTAACTTTTTATTGCCCTGGTTTAAATTATTTTTGTAGATAGCTTTGAGGTTAGTACCCTGAGCTGACACAGACCCACATCTGAGCTTGGTCTAGCCTTATGGATCAACCAGGACTCCTTCACTTTCATTTCAGGTGTTTACAAATGACAATAGTTTTAAAATAAAGAGGAAAATTATATAGTGAAACTAAATGAATAAAGAGAAAAATAAAAAGATTGGGAATGAGAAACCTTAATCCTTATGTGACCAGGTGGTCACTCATCTTGAGCTGAAGCTGGGCTGCATTTATTTACTAAATATAAAAGTTTGAATATTTTGCTTTTTTTAGTATTAGTTTGGATTTCCTTATGCATTCAGTGAACTAACTCCCTAGGGTTATGGGTTTGATTTATCTATAAATTCCACTGGTAACTTTTATGTTTGGTGACTGAATACAGCCAGTTGCGCCCCTGAAGATGAGTGACCACATGGTCACTCAAGAGTTAAGATTTCTCATTCCCCATCTTTTTATTTTTCTCCTTGTACATTTAGTTTTGATATATAATGTGCCCTTTATTTTAAGGTGACTATTAGTCTCTCAACCAGAAAAAAATTACATTTTCCTTCACAAAAACCACATCCTTATGTTTTTATAAACATTACCAAAAACACCGTTTACTCTCCTATAATTTTTAACTCTTAGTAACCCAAATTCCCAGTGACAAAACTAAGGTTACTTAATTTATCATTGCATGACTTTAAAATTTTAGCTAAGGGAGAGAATTTTGAAATTAAATTTACCAAATGAATCTTACCAAAAAATACCAAGGCAATTCAAATTAAAAGACATGTGGGATAGCTGATGTTAATCTGATAAGCACTTACCTTTCTTTAAACCAATAGCTTAGAGCCTGTTCCTATAGTTTAGCAGTGAAGTATCACTTCTACCTGACACATATAAACATATAGATATAACAGACATACAGACAAGGCACGTGGAAAAAATTTTCCATTTACCTGTTTTCAAAAAATTCCCTCCAATACTTTACATTATTATTATTTTTTAAAAAGCTACAGGAGATAATAAGAGGTGGAGGAGAGAGTTACCATCTCAGGCCTTTTCAAAAGAGAGGAAGATATGAAGTAAGAGAGTACAGCAGAAGTTGAACTTCTAAGCTATCAATCTAAAGAACTGCTAAAAGAAACAGATTATAAAATTTAAAAACTAAAATTTATTTTATTGAGAATAAGTCAATATTTTAAATAAAATCTTGTTCTAACCAATTATTTCATTTTGTATTAGTGTATTTTAATATCAGTCTATTTTCTAGAAAGATTATTATAATTTGTTTTTGATAATAGCAAACTTAATTAGATAACTCTTTTTAAAAATAAATTCATTTTTTACACAGACTATTCAAAATATACTTGAACTTTTTTATTTGTCTTAAATATTCTTCTTTCATGAACAGCCAGTACTTTTTAGGACAAAAAGTCCACAATACAAATGACTTTTAACTTTTCTTACCAAAAATACCTCTTTATAGCTATAACTTTCTTTACATCTCTCTTATTTCCTGGTTCATTTTACTTCGTTTTATATATAACCTCGAAATAACTTTTGAATTAGAGAAAAATTACTTACTTTTAAGAAGAACACACTTTAAAAAATGTTTTTCTATCATTCTTAAATTAGAAATTACCTGGACATTTAATTAATATCTATTATTTAATATAATGTTAGATTCTAAATTATATGATGGTTGTTTATGAGCATTTATTCCATTACATCTACCTGATTAATATATTTAATACTTTCCCTAGATTATTTATGAAAACTGTGGTAGTCACCATTTAAAGTTATTTCACTGTTAACTATTTTAACCCATTTCCGCCTGTGGTTGCAGTTTTTGAATTTTTGCAATCAGACGTTTGTGATGACATTGTGTAGTAGGATATAAATAACTCCCACATGCTTAGTGTTCCAATAATGGGTGGAAATGACTCAGTGGTGACACACTATGGAGTCCTACCCACAATCAACACACCTCAATCCACTACACTAAACCCTAGGCCACAGTTCAGTTCTTCCTTTTAAGAAAAAACAAGTCAGAAATAAATAATCTAAGAATAAGAAAAGACAACGAGAATAACCCCTGTCAGGCATCCTGTTGGTTTTATGATGACTTTACTTGCAAGTGCTTCTGTAACATGAAAATATTATGGTCTTTTTGTGCACATTTTAAACTGATAGACAAATTAAATCAAGGAGAAATTCAGAGCCCAAATGTTAACCTGCAACTACAGAGTTCTCAAGGTCTGTACGTCTCTATTTTCTTTTCTGCCTGCTTTAAATCTGCTGTTACTTTTCTACTTAAGCAAAAACCACTGTTTGGATCCAGTCATTTTGTTTTTGCTGTTGCAAACTGAAGAGTTTGTATTAACATCTCATGGCTAGAATTCTGAAGTAAAACTATAGGATCTTTGTTTTTTTGTGTGTCTATGTGTACATACGTATATTTTGTTATGTGTATTGGCCACAAGGTACTGAAATGGATAAAACTGAAACAGTACTCGTAAATTAAATAATAAGCCCAAAGGCTTTTCAAGTTCACGTGACTAAAGTAAAATCTTTAGTAAATAGTCTGATTTTAAAATTATTGGTAAAGTCATATTAGAAATGTCTTAAGAATTGTCAGCATTTTTGTTTGCATATATCAATCAAGAAGTTTAATACTTATTCCTGAAGAATACTGTAACTTTAACTCAGATGTGTCTTTTTCTACAGCGGTGGTTCTCCAAATCACATGTTCATAAAAAGAACGTGGATGATCTGTTAAAACAGAGAAAGCTGAATCTCACACCAGAGATTCTGAGAGTAAGTCCAGATTGAGGGTCCAAATTTGCATTTCTAACAAATAACGTTAATGTTGCCGGTCCAGAAATCACCTTTTGAAAATCACAGTTTCATAACCTTTACTCTTTGTTAATAGTCAATCTTCTCACCAATCTACATTTCATAATTGGGAACAAAAATTTTTGGCAATCAGAGGGCTTAAACCAAAACCTGTATGATGCTTTCCTTTTTATCTTGTATTACGTGACTCTATTAGAATAAATTTAATGTGTTCATTGTATTTCTGAAATATAATGATACTGGAGAGGCATTAGAACTTAGTTGTAATGGAAGTGGTTGATTGCAAATAGAATTAATGGTTGTTTTCGTTATTTGTCTTTGTTTTTTGTTTATGAGACACTGTCTCACTCTTTCACTTAAGCTGAAGTGCAGTGGCATAATCACGGCTCGCTGGAGCCTCAACATCTGGCCCATCTAGGCCCAACGGATCCTCACACCTCAGCCTTCTGAGTAGCTGGGCCTGCAGGTACATGCCAGCATACCCAGCTAATTCTTTTTTAAATTATTTTTAGAAGAGTTGAGGTGTTACTATGTTGTCGATGCTGGTTTCAGACTCCTGGCTTCATCCAGTTCTCCTACCTTGACTTTCAAAAGTGCTGGGATTACAGTGAGAGCCACTTTGCTAAGCAGAAGTAATACTTAAGCTGTGACTATATAGGATGAGAACAAATGTTTGATTTTAATAAGCAAGATTTCACTTGGGATTGCTAGCATAAAATAAGGGTCCTTTGGAAATCACCAGATGATTTTAGATAGTAGAGAATTCTCTTAATAAAAAATGAAGGTAAGATAATAGAATTCAAAAAGGAATTCTAGAGAAGTGCAGGAGACATAGGAAAAAGGAACTGCTATGTATTCATGAAAAAGAATGAGATCATGTCACTTGCAGGGACATAGATGGAGCTGGAGGCCCTTATCTTTAGCAAACTAACATAGGAACAGAAAACCAAATACTGCGTATTCTCATTTGTAAGTGGAGCTAAATGATAAGAACACATGGACACATACAGGGGAATAACACACACTGGGGCCTGCATGGTGAGAAGAGGGAGAGGATCATACAAAAGAACTAATAGTACTTTTAGTACCTTAGTACAAAAGAACTAAGGTACTAGGCTTAACACCTGAGTGATGAAATAATCTATACAACAAACCCCCATGATACAAGTTTACCCATGTAACAAACCTGCACATGTACCCTTGAACTTAAAATAAAAGTTAAAAAAGAAAAAGTGAACTATTTATTGTTGAAGTATATAATACTTGTAATTGTTAATAATATAGATGTGATATTAGTACAATTTTCTAAACAAGAACTCAGATTTAACTTTTATTGCTGGTTCAAAAATAGAATCAAAATAAGGAAAGTTAATACCTTTCAGGATATGGCAATAAAAATACTTATTTTTGAAGTCATAGATAAAAATCTGCTACATTTGTGTGTGTGTGTGTTCATCCTTAGAGACCTATTTATTGATTGTCTATTGTAATTTTTCTTACATCATAATGTACAATGTCTACATCAAACCCTTAATCACGGAAAACATTTGAATCCATTTATTTGAAGACAGTTTTTCAAAGTTTTCTCTGTTTGAGCTGGGCACAGTGGCTCAGGTCTGTAAAATCCCAGCACTTTGGGAGGGGGTTGGATCATTTGAGGTCAGGAGTTTGAGACCAGCCTAGCCAACATGGTGAAACCCAGTCTCTAATAAAAATATAAAAATTATCCCTGTGTGGGGGCAGGGGCCTGTAATCCCAGCTACTTGGGATACTGAGGCACAAGAATTGCTTGAACCCGGAAGGTGGAGGTTGCACTGAGCCGAGATCATGCCACTGCAGTACAGCTTGGGCGATGCAGTAAGACTCAGTCCCAAAAAATTAAAAAATAAAAAAAGTTCTCTCTGTTTGAAAAGAAAATTTGCAACAATAATATATATTGTGAAATTGATTAAAAATAAACTTACTTTAAATAGACATAATAGCATACAGTATAGAATATCTAATTTTATTAATTCTACTTTAATTTTATTGGTAAAAATAATTTCATAATCCAGAAATAATATTTGTTTAAAGGCATTTTAAAATGTTATTTGATTTCAGGTCATCCAGAAACTTAATCAATTTAAGCAAAGAAATGTAAAAATATGATGCGCTAATAAAAATTGGAGGCTGTTATGAAGGAAAGGTAAGATTTTTGAAATTGAGACATCATATTGAAGAATCTATAATGGTAATATAGTAAAAGGATCTAATGAATGATGTGATTGACCACCCTGTAATTGTCAGTACAGAATATTGACAGGCTAGAGATATCATTGTCAGAGAGTAGGAATGGGTGGTACAAGCTGCAGTTCTGTCTGGTGCCAGCCTTCAATTTGCTTCGATGAGTATTAAATAAGTTGATGTGAATAATAAAAACATAAGAAGGGTGATGCATTCAGCAGACATTTTTTGAGCACTGACTATGCACAATAGAATTCCAGGCATTATTTTCATAATGAATACACCATACTGAACAACACGATGCAGAACAAAATGTCACTGCTTAGTTGAAATTGAAATCTAACAAAAATGAACAAAAATAAAGAGTATATATGATAAATAAGACTCCTCTTCTCACAAGAAGAATAGGAAAAGGGGAATTGGGAGTGTTGCAGTAGGTAGGCAGGCCTTAATAAGTAGGGTAATAAAGATGAGGATTCAGTGTTTTATTGTAGTTAAGGAGTGGAGCTGGTATAAGGGTTGGTATAAGGAGCTGGGTGGGGCTGGTAGAGGATTGTATGGTTATAACTTACTGCTGGCACCAAAAGAGTGTGAACTTTTTATCAGCTTCTCCAGATGGTAGTACTTTGACACTGTCAGTACTCAAACATCAAAAATTGAGTTGGATTGTTTACTATAAATCCTCCCTGATGTTTGATGAATTTAATCAGCCATATTTCATTTAATGATTTAAACTTGATTAAATAATTACTTTGGTGCTCTATGAGGATTATAGCCTGAAAGCGGAAAGGGTGGTGAAAATTCTATGAGTTTCTTATTTAACAGTTCAGCCTTGTGTATTTTGAGACACAAAATGAGTCTCTTAGTCATTATCAACAATGTTTGGAATTTCAAAATAGACTAGAAGTATCTGTGAAGCCTTGTGTTGTGGCTTTAAGCATGATCTGGATTTATATTTTGGATGTCTATGAGGCAAGAAATACCTAGAGTTCAGTTAGCCAAAAGGTGCTTCCTTGAGTAAGTAATTGTTGCTGCCATCGCCTGGACCACACAGCTGCACTATTGGCATTGGTGCAACAGAGTGTAAAAATGTATAAAAGGGTGGATTGTTGGCCAGGGCATCCAGGGCTAAGATGACTATCTGAAGTTTGCCTTGTTGTGCTGAACCTTGGTTCCTGCTCTTAATCATGACTTCTAACTTTATTCTACCATGTGGGGTAATGACAGTGCCAGCTATAGAGTGTACAAACTCTCTTTTTTATTACTCAGTTGTTTGCAAGCCCTCCTTTCATCCTACTCTTTTGCCCCCAAGTAGCTAATGGCTTTGGGTGCAGTTAAGATCTTGCCAGCAATGACTGTATACAATAGCAGGGCTGGCAAGGTAATCACCTTGGGCAGTCAGATAAATACTTATTGTATTCACTCAAATATGAAGGTAAACTGTGGCTGAGAGTTTATTCATGCAGGCACCAAATAGAACATATTAACTCTGACTCCAATAAAAGTAACAGTTACAAATTGACTGTAGTAATAGGTAGAATAAAAATATAGGCTACTAATTATGTCTTTGACTGATTGGTGTTTTTTTAAATTTATATGATATTTTCAGTTTATTAACAAATGGATATTCCACATATTATTTTTATGTATCAAATACTATGTTGAAAATACCTGATAGTTAACACAATAAAATTCTTCAATATACTAATGATGAACTGTTAATATTCCCCTTGTAATCCAGTTAATCAATTTCAACTTTATCAATTTCAAATGTATAATACTAAACAAATACAAATATATGACTTTTGTAACTTACCTGTAAATTGAAGTTGTTGTCTTTGATTACTAATATCCTGTGAAGTAATAATTTTTTTCTTAAAATTATTTTAGTGTTACTAATATAGTTACATCATTTTCTTTGTGATACATCTATGTTCTTAGAAAAGTAATATCCAATATTGTAAAATTATATTTAAATGGAAAAGTCATAAAAAGAAAAGAGGGATGAAAATACAGATGAACAGGTGAACATAACTTTTATGAATGGCAACTGTCTAATGTACATGGAAGTCCAAAAATTATGTATCTTTGACCACAAAATTAATTTCTATGGTCTTATTTTAAGAAAGTAATCGACAAATAAACAAAAGTTACTTTGTTTTGCAGTAGGTTAATCAGCATAAGAATTGTGAATGTTTAGGAAAGTTTAAAAAGTCAAAAAGACTTTTGATCATTGTGTTGGGGATTAGTAATCGGAAGGTATGAATACTGCTACTGTACTCAAGTTCAAAAACAGGTACTCCAACAAAGAATCTATGTCACAGAAATCACTGGACCCATAATGAAGCTATGAGTAACTGACTCAGGACAAGATGAGAACCAGGAGTTAGTTCTAAGCAAAGCAGGCCTTGGTTTGGGAAGGCAAACAGGTGTTAAAGTAAGTCAATAAAAGACTGATTTTAAGTGAGCAAAAAAGCGGAAAAAAAAAAAAAAGAAAAAAAAGGAAAAAGAAAAAGAAAAAGCAAACAAGCAAGAAAGAAAGATAAAAGGGATCTGAACTAAAATTTAGAACTGTGATAAAGCCCAAGGATGGGTGAGGGTGAGGATCAATAACATATGTTGATAATATGAATTTACCACAGAAAACTACAAGGCAATATTCTGTATTCCACGTTACAAGAATAAATGGCAACATGTAAAAGCAAACTGGTCATAGATTAGTGTTCTTGTTTGGTATATTTTCTTCTCAGTGTAATTTGATGCAGAGAGTGATGACAACAATTCTGTTTTGGGGGATTTGTGGATCCAATGTACAAAATTGAGGGAAAACATAGCAATAGTAAACACCATGGTCAGTTTACAGTTGGTTTTTGGAAACCAGAGGAAAAAAAAATACCTATCACTAGTAACTTTCATCTTAAGTGTTACTGCCTATCATTTTTCATTGTTTTTTGTCCCTAGCAAAATAAATACATATATATATATATATATATATATATATAAAATCATTTTTCTTCATCTTTAAATCACGCCCAAAACACCTAATGTAGCATTCAGAATTAATTTGAACAGCACAAGTGACACTTCAGTCCAACAAAAACATAAACAATATTATTCTAAGAAAATAAAATAGAGTTCTCAACTGCTCCATTATTTTACATAGATCAAATAAGTATAATTACTTTTAAAAGTTGACTTCTCATTACCTGCACAGTATCAAACCATGGGTAGGTAATTAGGAATTATATGTCATATTTCTAAACTACCTTTTTTTCCCAGAAGGTTATCGTTTCTCAGGAATTTACAAATGCAACATGCTGATTTTTTAAAATTTTGTGTACTACCAAAAGGGTTTAAGATTAATATAAACCACTAATGATCTGAGGACAAAAAGTCCAAAACTCTCAAAAATAAGAAGAGAAGCTTGTTGCAAACTGTAACGTATTAAGTAGGCTTGTAGAATATGTCACAATGATTCTTTTGTCCTTTCTGTTTTTGTGTAAGTGGCAGCTAAATTTACAATTCAACTGAAAATTATGTTTTGAAAATTCACCTTGGCTCAGTCATTCCCTAATCTTCCATTATTTCCTGCAACAATGCTGTCTTTTCTTTTCTGTCTAAATACAAGAGGCACATATCCTCTAATCATCTTAATTCATGTGGTAGAGATTTTTTCCAGAAAGGACATTATTTATAGACCTTTTATAAAATGTTCTTTTATGTTTATTTGGACCAATGGTTTGAAAGGGAAAGTTGGTCAGTAATCTGGCTACTAAACTCTAATAAAATTTAAAAGAGAAACAGATATTTATTGTGCATCTGTTACATGCCAAGACCTATGCTAGTACTAAAAGTTCAAAGAAGAGGGAACAAATAAATGAAAAAATTGTTTGCTCAGGGCAGATAATAAGATCCAGAAAACCAAACAATATAATAAAATTTAGTGTGAAGTGAATGGTAAAGTTGGTAGACGCACTGTGTATTTTAGGGAGGTAGGTCTTAATAGAGGTTCTGATGGATGAACTAGATTTTAAAGGAAGATTAAGGACTTGCCAGTTCAGCCAAGAAGGGAGTGACGTTCCAAATAAACAACATAGTGTATAGCAAATGTGGCAGAAATGAAATGGCACAACTTGTTCAGGAATACCAAAAAATTTAGTATTTTTTTATTATCAGGTACCGCTGGTTGCCTGTCCTAATGCAATCCCTCTTTCTTCATAGCTTCATATACATAGAAGTATATTTACTTGTACTTAATTTCTGGTGTTATCTTTATGAGTAACTAGTTTCTCAGAAAGGAAAATCCTTGCCGTGTCCACTACTTTGGGGACACAACACTGTGTGTTCATTAAATAGTTTCCTTTCCTTCTTGGCCGCATTAAAAAAATAATATTTCTCAGAACTCTTGCAACTAGGTGATGCCACTACAAAATAGTTACTATAAAATAATCTTGTTACAGTAAAGGCAGTTTCTGGCAGATACAATGTTGTATGTTTCTTACATAGTTTGATTGTCCCAGTAGCCTCAGGAAAACATTTTCCAGCTCCTTTGTATCTGGATAAGTCAATGACCACATAATGTACAACAGTTCCTACCCTGAACTAAAGTCTCTTGTGCTATTGTTAGAGGCAGGAGACAGTCAAATGCCATCTAGTCATGGTGCATAGGGGCTTACTTAAACACGCCCATGATGAAAAATTCCATCCCTTAACACATGTGCAGTAAGGGAAATAAATCAATGTGGAGTGGCTAACACTAAGGGTCCACATGCACACTGGAAGAATGGGGTGGAGCCACCAGAAATTTGTGCCTTATGCTCGGGAGGAGCCTGTCCTCTTTAGCTCATGCATGGTGGCCTGATACTCAGTTTTCTGAGCTGGAAAACGTGTGTGCAGGACCCCTCTTTTTGTTGAGAGCTTTTTTAATATTGTTTCTTTTCCCCAACCTATCAGCAGTTAGCACAGCCCTATATTTAAGCTGCTGTTGTTTTTTTTTTCTCTACCAAATCAGGAATTGGTGAGTTGGTGAGAAAGTAGTTGTGGTTTTGCCATTACTTAGAATGGCAGGGACTGCAGTTGCTTTTGCACCAACCTAATAAAAGAGCCCTGTGAGTAGAGGGGGTTCTGTATCCCAGGAATTTTTTCCTTTTGGAAGGCATCTTATTAGACCAGGACCCCAATTCACAGGACAGCCATTTTCCCTTCCTTGTTTGAGAAAGACCCATTTCCACAGCTTCACCTTAGCATTCAACTTATGATAATAAGGCAACAGTCAGTCAGATGAGCGAAACCTGGGGCTTGATGAGTCCCTGCTCCCCCTGAGGCAGTTCTTTCATCCCAAACTCAATTCCAAGCTTTGGGTTGAAGCCCTAGGGGATAAAAAGAAACAATCAAACAAACAAAAAACTGGATTTGAGGGATCCAGAAGCAGAATATCAATGAAAGTTAAAAGGTGCAGCACAGAGCACAGGTGAGCATGCTTAATTTCTGCCAATTAAGCCAAGCCTCTTGTTTCATGGGTAAAGGTCTTGCTAGTATCCGTGGCATAAATGAGGTCTAGGAAACTCAAAGGCTACTGGCAGCAGAGGGAAAGGCACCATGTAGGTAAGAACAGATAATCCCAACCCTCAGACCCCTGTTACCATGGGTGAAAGCGGCATGTGAAACCTTGTCAAGGTTGCCAGGACTCGGGGATATAAGGACAAAAGAAGGAAAGACAACACTTTTTCTTTCTATGCCTCACATACCCCAGGGATGCCTGGCTCCCCTTTATCTGAGTACTTATTAATCTTCAGTCGGTTCCCCTTTTGAATGTATCCTGAACCCCTAGGGCTTCTTTGAAAAAGAAATGTCATTTTCCTCCTTTGTCCTGTCTTCACAGATGGCGAATTGTGTCCCCATACCAAGGGACACTCCCCTTGAATGCATCCTTCAAACTGAGAAAAGTTAATATCTGAAACCTTAAACTAGTTGGCTTAGAATTGATCTTGGGGGAAGCATGGCATGCCAGCTACTGGGTAAAATACTTTTTTACCAGTCAAAATTTTAACCTCTCTTTCCTTGTGCAAAGTGGCAAAAGGAATGATAAGAATCACTGTTTATATTCTCTGTAAAGTTTTGATTATTGAAAAAGGATTTATGGGGTTGGTCTTAAGCTGTAGACAATCGGGCGTGCTTTGTGTTTCTTGAGGCTTGTTGGTTTCACCTGTAAGGTTACTGCTGCTAAAGTTTGAAAGCTAGAAATAGTGGCTGCTTGGCATAACTAAAGTTGGGTAATATGGGAGTGAAAAGGACTTTCTTAAAGAGTGCTCAGCTTAATTAAAAGTAGATATTCGAGTTACAGGTATATTTGAAAGGACTTCATGCTTTTCTCTTCTTGGACTTTGCTCTGATAGAAAAAGTGTTTTTGTTTGTTTGTTTGTTTGTTTTTTGTGTTTTTTTATTTTTTCTCCCTCAGTAGATTAAACTACTTTTCTCCATTTTGGCTTTCCACTCTTAATGCATTCAGGAGAGGCCCTAAGATAACTTCTAATGCCCCAGGACTCCTTGGGAAAAACACAAAAGTGCCATGAATTCCATTTTGGGAGAGATCTCTGTTTTCTTCATGGAACCCCAGGAATTAGAGGCAGATAGACCTCTCTCAAAATCTGGTTTTTTTTCTTCCAGCTCTGCCTGTTTATTAGGCCCTAGAAACTGCATTATCTCCTAGCTCTGCTCCTAAAGAGCCCCACCCAGAGACCAATAATCCTATTAGGAGATTGACAAATGAAGAATTTTATAACTACTGTATCTTCTTCTGTCTGTGTAGTTACATATGTGTTGTGTGTAATGTCTATAAAAAAGAGTTCTTATTAATTGGCCTAAAGAAAAATAAGTGATTAGATCAAATATTTTTGAGGAAAAAGTACAAGCTGTCATGCTTTTTAGTTCATATGACTTTAATCTTTAAGAAATAAAAAGAGTTTTAAAGATTATTTGTAAAACACAAATGTCGTTACAATGTAAGTTAGTGGCCTAAATTATATGGGTTAGATACTAGGTTTACTAAATATTTTAAGGTTATAAACTGCTTCTTTAGCTGTTGAGAATTGTTTCACCTTCCTGCTTCACAATTGGTAAGGCCTGGGGATATATAGAATTAACCACTCCCTTGGCTATGCTGGAAGCAGTCAAACTTTATTGGCACCTAGTGTATAATTAAAATAACTTACCAGATTTTACATTAAAGTTAAAAAATTGCTAAGAGGTACTACTGTAACATGTAATTGAGACCACTGAAAATAGATTTACATGCAAGGTATGTAAGAATAAAATATGCTTTTAGAAAAAATGATTATAAGAAGGCATGGAAATGTAAATTTTTGCCTAGGGTTAAAGGGTTGTTTTAAATCAGATAAGATAAAGCTAAAGGTTTAAGTAACTTATGGAAGGTTTCTAAATTTAATCTTGCACAAAAATTATGAGTGTTAACAATTACTAAATTAAAAAGGGTATTATATGTTTTTTCTGGAAATTGAGCACTGAAATAAGAGCCGAAGTTTTCCTTAAGGCATTAATCTACTCTTTAGTAAAATTTGTAAAGAGTTATAAAAGATTGTTAAGAATCTTGCCTCATGGTCAAACTGGTTAAGATTGGATAGAATTTTCTATAAGGTTTTACTAGAAAATTAGGGTTGATGGGCCAGGCGTGGTTGATCACACCTGCAATACCAGCACTTTGGGAGGCCAAGGTGGGCAGATCACAAGGTCAGGAGATTGAGACCATCCTGGCTAATATGGTGAAATACTGTCTCTACTAAAAATGCAAAAATTAGCTGGGCGTGGTGGCACATGCCTGTAGTCGCAGGTACTTGGGAGGCTGAGGCAGGAGAATCACTTGAACCAGGAAGTCGGAGGTTGCAGAGAGCTGAGATTATACCACTGCACTCCAGCCTGGTGACAGAGTGAGATTCCATCTAAAAAAAATGAAAAAAAAAAAAAAAAAGAAAAGAAAATTAAGGTTGGTATTAAGCAAATGTAAGAGTAAAATTTGGATTTCTCTCCCTTGTACAAGATTTTCATGTAATAGTATAAGATAATGAAAGATTTCCACTTGCCTTGGGGATACCCTGCCAAGGAAAAGAAAGAGAAAACAGGAGACAAATTGTTTGGAAAGCTAAGTATTTCCTGCTAATGAGAAAATGTTTTTCCCTTGTTTTAAAATGTTTGAGCCATTTTGGCACAATAAAAAACTTAATGGCAATCTGGAATTCTATTTCATAAAATCAAGTGTTTTAATCCACTAGCATATCTAACAGTCTCCCCCAAATAAAATTTCAGCTACAACATTGTCTTTCATGACCACTACCTTTTGGATGCTACAGAAGGCCCCTGGAGCATCCAGAAGAGAGGTAAACAGGATTATCTGAAATGTGTAGGTTTGTGGGATTGCCAAAATTGATGTTTAATCTTCTTCAGGTTATATTTTAGTGAATAATAGTAATATATATTCCAAAATTGTATGGAATTTCTCAGGTTTGAATGTCTGAAGGTATGCTATTAATCATAATTAAGGGTGTTATGTTATTATAATCCACAGAGATAACCAAATTACTCTGTCAATCATGTATTCGATTGTAACTACTCTGGATTTTTTTTTTTTATTTATAGACAATTGTCTTGCTTTGATCCTCTTCAAAAGATGGTTTACAATCAACTATAGTATTTTGACAGGGGCTCTTGAATGCAGGTTTCTGACTACTTTGGAGATTGTGGCATTGGCATAAAGGAAAAACATACAAGATTCACAAGGAGCTGATATATTCACAATTATCAAGAGCAATCAACTAATAGAAAACTGAAGTAATCTTTTTTAACTTTTTCTTAAAACATTTCTGATGTTGGTTTTGTCTTTCAGAGTCGAAGAAACTTTTATTTTGAGCTATTTACAGTCTTTAATAATTGAGTAAGGTGGACTCCTGTGAACAAAACTTTGAGCATATTTGTTTCTCTCTGTCTGGTTTCTCTAGAATTTGTAAACTATCTGTGAGTATTCTTAACTTATGGCAATATGGTTATTTGACTCAGTGCAATAAGAATCCATTTTCTTTTGCAACAGTACCCAATTAGAGAAACTATTTGTTTTACCAAGACTTTGACTGGAAGGGTTTGCTTCACTTTAAGGTGTCAAGCTCAACTTGCAGAGCTGATAAAAGTCCCTTTGGAAAACTGGCCTCATACTTTGTCTACACAGTACCCGTACAGGTTTCCTAACTGGCAGTAAGTTAATAATGTCACTTTCTAACAGGCCTGGGAACCACATATTCTTGGGACCTTGAGAAGAGTGGAATTCACACAACTTATAGGTATTTGCAGGTATAGACCCATGTCTGGGCTTGGCTTTTAGAAGTTTTATCTGAAATTCCTTGAGGAACAAAGTTCCATCAAAGCCAATTTTAAAAGCCTACCTAAAAATAGTCTTGCTGTACTTTATGCAAATAACCAGGCCAAGTATAAGACTAAAGTTTATTTTGCAAACAACCCAGTATGTGTTTTTAATAAAAATGAGCACTGAAGAGACAAATATTATGTTCCAACCTTATCATATATTTGTCATTAAACTCTAGACTCATTTGTTGTTTTTACATTTTTATCCTACGTTTTACACTAACCCTGCTTATCCCTGTGAACCAATCAGTGATCTCTGGCTGAAGCTCACAAGAAACAGAAGGGATGGGCAATGTACAAATCTGGATTGGTATTCTAGTTCTCAGCAATTGTCCTGTAAATAGGGTCAGGTGATGGGATTAAATATGGTGCCAATAATCAGGAGAGTTTTTTGTGGGGAGTGGGGAAGGAGGCCAGAAAGTAATATCAAGAGAGCTAACCAAAGCCAAGCCCCGTATAACCAAATCTTAGCAAGCATAACTATAGCTACCAGTTACTTGGGTACATCAGTAGCCTCTGGACATTTTAGCTGTCCTTACCTCCTTGTTTCATTTTGATACATGTCTTTCAACAACCCAGTTTATCTCTTCTCACCTTCAGGCCCTCGAACACCAAGTGGTCATGGAACTGAAGCCTCAAACAATGAACCCCTTTTGATGGGGACCCCTAGATGGGCCTCTGAGGGAAGTCTGACTGCTGTTTTTCCAAAACAGCACACTCTGTCAGCAGGAAGCAGTTAAGATTGTCCATCATTCTTATCCCTGCCTTTATTCTAATTTCAGTTAGATGGACTTCTTTAGAGAGGAATATGATAGAGGCAGGAGATAGCCAAATGCTATCCAGGTCATTGTGCACAGAGGGCTTCAGTAACCCATTATACTGATATTTCTTTACTGCTTAAGATTCATCTGATTGATTACTACTTTCTCCATGTGGAATCTGACCTTAGACACCAAATACCCATAAGATGGGATAAATACTTCCTCTCTGAGCTATACAAAATAATCATGCTGAAAGTTGGAAAGAACTCGAGGCGATCACCACAATGAAAATCAGCAGCCACAAATTCAAAAACAAAAGGAAGGGAATAGAAAGAAGCCTAATATTTGGTTAGCTATTACTATACACTAGACAAATCCTAGTGCACAACATTATTTAATTCTTATAAAAATACTGCATTAATTTTTTTGTGCACAACATTATTTAATTCTTATAAAAATACTGCATTAATCTGTTCTCATGCTGCTAATAAAGACATACCCCAGACTTGGTAATTTATAAAGGAAAGAAGCTTAGCTGACACACAGTTCAGCATGGTTGGGGAGGCCTCAGGAAACTTACAATCCTGGTGCAAGGGGAAGCGAACACATCCTTCATTACATGGCGGCAGGAGAGAGAAATGCTGAGAAAAAGGGGCAAAAATCCCTTATAAAGCCATCATATCTCATGAGAACTCACTCACTATCATGAGAACACTATGAGGATAACCTTACCCATGATTAAATTACTTTTCTCTGGGTCCCTCCTATGACACATGGGGATTTTGGGAACCACAATTCAAGATGAGATTTGGGTGGGTACACAGCCAAACAATATTGAATATTGAAAGAGAAAATATAACTAAATTTTTACAGAGGAAGGATATGGGACTTATTAATAATAAGTAACCTAGCAAATCACTGAAATTCATGTTTATGAAGGAATTTGTTAAATAAATAGAATGTTATATATATTTTTAAAAAGACACTGAAGGCAAATTTTTAAGAAGGGAGCAATTGGTTTCATAAAATTTGGCTTCAGAAATTATAATACCATATGTGTGTGTGTGTATGTATATACATATGTATATTTCCATACAATTTGTATGTATGTACACACATATATGTTTGTATATATGTATGTATAATTTAGAAATTATAGTACCTATATATGTGTGTATATGTGTATATATATACATGCATATACATGCACTTGCATATATGTATGTATATACATATACATGCACACATATATATATGGCTTTATAATTTCTGAATTATACACACACACATACATATATACATACATGCATGTACATATGTATATGTATGCTTTCCCATTTATAAAAATTCATTCATATAAATTATCTTATTTAATATTTATACATATTTTGAAGTTGAATATATCTTTACAGTATAGGTGAGAAAACTATGGCTCAGAGATTTTATATCATACAGGTAGCAAATGAGCCACCTAGCACAAGAGCTAGGACATTCTGTTTCTACATCCCATATACATTATCTTATACTATCCTGTGTTTGTGCTTAGCTTGGATAATTTTTTTATTAGGTAACAACATATTTGTGTTGTAGTCTTATCTGTCCCTCAATATTGTGTGGCAATGAAAAATATGATTGTACTTGTTTGTATTGCAGTGTTGTCATCTCTAATATCCCTTTCAACCTCGCACGTCTTTGTTCATAATTTAAGGTTAGATAGTTGGGACTGAAAATGTCTCACATCATTAGCTCTTTCTTGTATCACTTGCATTTAAACTTTATTTTTCTAATTTCAGTTGAGTATTTAGGTCACAGTTTTAGATAGGGTCACTGAGGGAGCTATTTTGATATAAGATTTTATTTTTGAGTCACTCATATCACATTCCCTTCCACAGTTAAAACAGCTCTGCTTATACAAAAATAACGCATAAAAAGTGTGTGTTCATTCATATTTTATAATGTTTTAAAACTACAGAGGTTTTTAGTCAATAGAGCTATGATGTAACAACTTATGACATGCTTAACAGTAGGCAGAAGTAGCTGTCATACTATCATAATTTATTAGCCTCCCTTTTGGGATAAGAAGGATGATGGGCTAACATGGGAGCAGGAGAAAATCTGCCAACTCATTGCCCTGCACCTGGGGCTCAGCCTGTTGCTAGTCTCTGTAGAGCATGCACAGTAATAAATCTATACTGATTAATTAAGTGGTACAGTCCATTGCTCTTCTTGTCAATGAACAAAACAAATCCACTCTGAAATTTCGAGTTCCCAGTCAAGCTATTATCCATCTATGCTTAGACTTGTCTTTCAATTTTCATTCAAGAAATATTTACTGGGCATCTTTTATGTGACAGTCAAAATGTACAAAAATAAATAATCTCTGACCTCTGAATTTTTAAATTCTATTAGAAAAAGGAACAAAGAAACCCATGGTTACAGTACATTGGGGAAAGTGTTAAGAAAGTGGTGATGGGTTATGTAGGATGTTCTTATTGGAGCATAGAAGAAAAACTACCTTAAGGATACAACTGAAAATAAGATGCATAAAGGAAGACAATAAGGATTATAAAAATGAGTCGGAGCATATTGATTTAGCATTTGATACAGGCAAATGCCCTTCTCTGGATTCTGTTGCAAGGGAAACATTAGATGCTTTGGGAAAATGCACAAACCTTTCAGGTCAGACCTTGAGATTTAGGGCAGGTGAACAGCAACATCAAAATATTTGGGATATTTTCATTCACTCATTCATTCATTTCTCCATTTGTATATTCATTTATTTATTTACAAGCTGCTAGAATAAAACTGAGCATATCACAATGTGCTAAAAAGATTCGTAACCACTATAAATCATATGTGGAATTGTTTTTGTTGTTTTCCTTTTTTGCAATGAGGACTATAAGAAGCAGAATTCAGTGAGACAGGGAGAGACTCAGCATCACAGTGTGAAAACATTGCAAACACAAAAACTTTTAGTTTCATTCCAAATTGAAGTAATGTTTTTTTCTAAGACTATATTACTGTGCTGAGGAATGAGCCAGCTAAAGAGTTCTATCTCTGATCAGCACACCCAATTTGCACATTAAGTCCATTCTTCAGCCAAGCCACTTGCCTCTGCTGGAGGAACCCAGCCCAGCTTGTGGCTGTTGCACACTGCAGAGAGCACATTTCTTCTGCTTGAATTGCATTCGGCTCTAATATTTCAGATCACATCATCTAAATGGCTCTCTCAGATAATGGTGTTACCAAGCTCTGCCTTAATGGAAATTTAACTCAAAGTCTTTGATCTGACCGCCTTGGAGACTACAAACATGTATTTTGCACCACACTTTAATGGTGTCGCACCCTTCATCCTTCTAAGCTCTCTTTTCTGGAATGCATCTTTACGAGTGAGAGGGCTTTTGTGGTAGGAACTAACTGGAAAATCGTTCTGCAATACTTGTTAAACGCAAGCAGGGGTAGGGAGTTCCTAGTGATTCCATCATTCTTACCAAAATTTGGGTGATGTCTGTAGTACAAAGCATGCCAGCAAAGCACTGTTGGTGAGTCAGAAGGCCCTCTCCACTGTTCTGCTGACAGTCATGGTGGGTTCATGTCTGCACATCTGATGTACCTAGAGCGAGTTGATATTCTACCTCTGGCTCATTCGAATTAGAGCTCAGTATCACTTATAAAACCATCAAACACCAATGGCTTTTCCTCCTGAGCTTGTGCCTCCAGGAAACCAGTATCAACATGTAATAACTCCTGAAAGACTATTTCAAAGCCTGCCCTGTAGTTCTACTTTCTGGATGAGCACAAGTTAATCTTGACATAAAGACTCAGATTCCTTTGGGCCTCAGCTATGTGGGGTTGTTTGATGGGAGAACTGTAATAGAAAGAAAAATCAAGAGAATTCTTCACATCTTTAAAAGGATTCTGAATATGCAACTAAGTCCTACAAATATGGCAGAGCTAAAATATACTGGTTTCCAATAGGAAAAGAGACCACGCTGCCTGATGCTGTTCCTCACAATCTCTATGAGGATCCTTTACGTTTGAGGGTCTGCTGACACTGTTGCTACTTTATATGTGAAAATACTTTTGATGTATTACTTACTTTATATGTGAAAATAAGTCCCAGGTAAATGTGTTATATGTTATCACTCTGCCTTTCCAACTGCAGTTTATTGTGGATATGCCATTTTTAAGGGCTGCATCTGCTACTAGCAAGCACACTACACACCTGTATGTACCTAGCATGGTTTTAAAATATTTTTGTTTAATGAATAGAGACTTTCTAGAAAAGCTAGCTCTAAGGAAGAGCACTGGCTGTTATTATATAATCAAAAGTGTATTTGTATGAAATACAAAGAAATGGTAACTTTTCTGAAAAAGGAGATAACACCGTGTCTTTTCGTCTCGACATTTTTAGTCTTGCAGCATGCTGGCAGAATTATGTCAGAAGAGATTTGGAGTCTAAAATATATATTTTGTCCTGTGCTTTTTTTTTTCATTTTTATTCTTGTTTTTAGAACTTTTATAACTAGAAATCTCTGCTACAGAGTGGACTCTTGGCTAAAGAAATATCTATAAACAGTGAACTATAAGGACTTTAAAAAAACATTTAACTCTGCTCATTTTAAACAGAAACCTTAAATTTGATTCTCCCACTTTTCTCTGAATATACAATTTTGTTGGATTTAAATTGCTATATATATTATTATACCCATGATTTACTGAACTCTAGATTTCTTGTTTTTCATGCTTCAGAAACTATAAAACAAATTTTGAAGAAATAACTGGACATATGGTCAGTCATTATGATTTACGGTTACCAGATATTTCTCATGAATGTCAAACTGAGATAGGAAGTTCACTTTCCTACATTAAGATGTTGTCCAAAGACACATGGTTTTGATTGGCTTAAACTAAAAGCTCCATAGCTGCTCAAGGCATAGGATGTTCATAACAATCGTCAGGGATACCATTAATAACCAATGATGCCGAGGACACTTTCTCTGAGACCATCTCAATCTCATTTTCTTAATTCCAAAAGCATATATAACTGTTTTCATACTTTTTATGTAACCATGAAAGAAGACATATATGAAGAACAGGTTCTACACCCGGAGTTTCAGAGTAACAAACTACAGATCTGTGCAGAAATTTTTAGGGAAGTCAATATCTAAAACTTCTAAAATAAAGAATGAAATCTTTGAAATAAAGTAATAGATATATTAATAAATATGTGTATTAAAAATAAAGATTTATTTAAGTAGTATAAATCAAAGAAAGAAACTCAGTTTAAATCAAAGGATTTGATCTTTCTACTGTAGACAGTTTGAGGATACATAGCGCAGTGGCATAACAAAACAGAATCAAGGAAAAATACACAACTAGAATAATAAAAACAAGGTACTCTAGAAAAGGCCAGCTCAGAGAATATTTTGAATCTCTTGAGTTCACTAACAAGCAGTGATTTTATTCAATATCACAATTGCATTCTTTTGGACGTTTAAATATATTCACATCCCATTTTAAAAACACTGGAGAAATATATTAATACATAATATATTCTATAATATTTTGTGTTCATTAAAAATTCCCTCATTTAACTTTTTATATGAGTAACATATATGTTAATTAGCTTGATTTATCCATTTCACAATGTAAACATACATTAAAACACCATGTTATAGCCATAAATATATAGCTTTTAGTTCTCAATAAAAAAAATTAAAAAATAAATGATTAAATGGAATTTCTCAAGCCTCAGTTAAAAAACGATTGTTACAATTTTATTTTATATATAACGTTTAAATGTGACTTTATTATGTTTTGAATTATACATGACAAAATCTGGTTAGTATAAATTTTAGCAATTTAAGAAATTTACTTAAGGCTGCCTATATCATGCTTCATATAGAAATTATAATTTGTTTTGAATGTATGTCAGTTAAAATATATTTTACTTACATGTCCTGATAACTGGTACATGAACATAAGCATGCATTCCAGCATATGAAAGTGTAATTGTTAGAGCGGGCAAAATGGTTGACTGGATGCAGCCAGAAGGAACATCTCCCATGGAGAAACTGGGAATTGGGAAGACTGGTGTGCCCCTAGCAGATCTTCAGAGGGAAGGCATTGAGAGCAAACAGAGGGATGACAAAGATGCTGGGCTGAAGTGGAAGGAAACTGGGAACCATGCATTAGGCTATCACACACCATGACTCATTCCTGGCCCACAGCAAATCCTGGGACAGGGGTGAGTTGAACAGGCAAGAAGCAACCTGCTCTCACCATGGGCCTCTGGAGTCCCAACAGGTGGAAACCACTTGACCACCATATACAATTGAATTCTCAGGGAGAGCTGCTTAGAGAAGTGGTAGAGGCAAAACTCCAGCTGCAGCAGAGACCAGAGTGTTTGGTGTTGGGGTGCACGTAGTGGAGCATGGCAGGGGTCACCATACCCCTAGGCTAGACTTGCTCCCATAGGAGACTTTAGCCCTAAAAATGTGTCAGACCTGAACTCAGCAGGACGATCTTGCCCATCAGACCAGGCCAGTAAAACTTAAACTTGAGTATCTCTCAGTCTGCTGGCATCTCCCAGGGCCCCAGCAAGATCTCAGCTTCTTGCAGTGCAGCCCCCAAGTGCTTCCTGTGCCTACATCATAGCTTCTGGACTAGCAGATCATGCCTGATGGGCAGAGTGCTCCTGCAGAACAGCTGCAAGGGACGCACCAGCTCCCTTCTCCCACTTCAGCCTCCCTATGCCACATGCACTTGCCCACAGCCACCCCCCACATCACTTTGTTGGTGCGTGTGTGCATCGAAGACCTGACATTTCCTTCTCCACCAACATGGATGTGAATGTGCACCCTGCCGTGTCACTGCTGCCTGAGTGAGTGCACCCCATACCCCTCTCCTTGCTGCACTGCCATTGTTGTCAGACCCCGTCAAATCCATAACCAGCAGCACGCCACCCCTGTGCTGAAATTGCCACTAGCACGATACAGGGCGTGGATAAAAGCAGACAACCCTCACCCTGAGAGGCCACTGCAACCTACAACAACATGCACAGAGAGGCAAACACCGCCACCCGCGGGGGAGCTCCTCTGTCCTTGCTGAGCCATATTCTTGCCACAAATGCCCAAATGGAAGCCAGCATGCCAGCACCTGCTTGCGCCTTGCCACAACCAATGAGTGTGTATCCCGTCACGTTGTAGCTGCAGCTGCCACTGGCACATGCAAATGTGGGTAGATTCTGAGGCCACTGCCCTACAAAGTGCTTTGGCTGGCACTACTTTTGGAATGTTGTGCCCAGCAGTCCAAAAGCCCCATGACTGTCCTAGCACAGGAAGTTCCTAAATTGAGGAGCCAGAGGTCAAAGCAGGGGCCCAAAACCAGTTCCCCAGAGATAGAGTACACACGTAATGGTTCCTAAGCTGAGCTTAGGCCTCCTAAATTCTTCCAGAAATAAAGCCAGTCATCTGAACTCACCTTATGCCACAGTCAAATCCCCCAAGTCATCAAATAGGTTAAAAACAAACAAACAAAAAATATTCAAGGAATTCCAACTTCGAAGATTGAGAAACAGTAGCCCACAAAGATGAAAAGAACCAGTGTAAGAACTCTGACAACAAAAAAGTCGGTGTCTCCTTTCCTACAAACAATAGCACTAGTTCTCCAGCAAAGGTTCTAAACTGGGCTGAGATGACTGAAATGACAGAGATGGAATTCACAATATGGATAGAAATGAAGATCACTGAGTTCCAGGAGAATGTTCAAACCCAACCTAAGGAAGCTAAGAGTCACAATAAAAAGATAAAGGAGCTGACAGACAATATAGTCATTATAGAAAAGAATATAACCAACTTGACAGAGCTCAGAAACACTCTACAAAAATGTCACAGTGCAATCCCAAGTATTAACGCAGAATCGCCCAAGCTGAGGAAAGAACCTCAGAGCTTAAAGACTGGCTTTCTGAAATATGATAGTCAGACGAGAATAAAGAGAAAAGAATTAAAAGGAACAAACAAAACTTCTGTGACATACGGGATTATGTAAAGACACCGAATCTGTGACTCACTGACTTTCCTGAAAGAGATGGGGAGAATGGAAGCAACTTGGAAAACATATTTTAGGATATCATCCATGAGCACTTTCCCAAATTAGTTAGAGAGTTCTGTATCCAAATTCAGAAAACACAAAGAACTCCCACAAAATACTTCATAAGAAGATCATTCCCAACACACATAATCATCAGATTATCAAAGGTTAAAATGAAAGAAAAATGTTGTTGAAGTGAACTCAACAAGGCCTGAGAAAGACTCCGAACCTTTATATTTGAGTCCCTGTGGACAAACTACAACCTAACTTAATAGGTAGACAAAACTGAGAACCTAACTTGGGAATCTGCACCTGTAACAGTGGCTGGGTCTTGGCTGATCACAGCAGCCATTCATCAACCACTCATACACTGTCAAGTGTTCAAACTGTGCTCAAATAAGGCAAACACAGAGTTGTAACCAATCCAGCCATTCTGTGCCTCACTTTCCATTTCTGTATGTCACTTCCTCCCTTTTATTTTGGTCTATAAATCTTCTTCCAGCATGTGGCTGCACTAGTCTCCCTGAGTCTGCTGTGACACTGGGAGCTGCCCAATTTGCAACCCATTCATTCTTCAATTAAACACTTAAATTTAATTTGGCTGGAGTCTTTCTTTCTTTCCTTCCTTCCTTCCTTCCTTCCTTCCTTCCTTCCTTCCTTCCTTCCTTCCTTCCTTCCTTCCTTTCTCTTTCTTTCTTTCTTTCTTTCTTTCTTTCTTTCTTTCTTTCTTTCTTTCTTTCTTTCTTTTTCTTTCTCTCTCTCTCTCTCTCTTTCTTTCTTTCTTTCCTTTCTTTCTTTCCTTCTCTCTCTCTTTCTTTCTTCTTTCTTTCTCTTTCTTATTTTTTTAAACAAACAACAATGTTAAAGGCATTTAGAGAGAAAGGACAGGTCACCTACAAAAAGAATCCCATCAGACTAACAGTAGACCTCTCAGCTGAAACCTTACAAGCCAGAAGATATTGGGGACATACATTCAACATTCTTAAAGAAAAGAAATTCCAACCTAGAATTTCATATCCAGCCAAACTAAGCTTCATAAGTGAGGGAGAAATAAGATTATTTTCAGACAAACAAATGCTGAGGGAATTTGTTACCACCAGACCTACCTCATAAGAGCTCCTGAAAGATGCACTAAATATGGAAAAGAAAGATCATTACCAAACACTGGAAAAATACATTTAATACACAGACCAGTGAAACTATGATGCAACAACACAAATAAGTCTGCAAAAGAACCAGCTAACAACATGATGACAGAGTCAAATTCACACATATCAATACTAACCTTGAGTGTAAATGGGCTAAATCCTCCAATGGTAAGGTACAGAGTGGCAGCTTGATTAAAAAAAAAAAAAAAAAAAAAAATCAAGACCCCATGGTATACTGTTTTCAAGAGGCCTATCTGAAATGCAATGACATCAATAAGTTCAAAATAAAGGGGTGCAGAAAACTCTACCAAGCAAATAGAAAACAGAAAAAAGCAGGGGTGCAGGGGTTATGTACATAATTTCAAAAAAAAAAAAAAAAAAAACCAAAAAAAAAAACCAGACATTTAACTAACAAAAATAATAAAATAAAAAAAAAAACATAAAGAAGGACATTGTATAATGGTATAAAGGATTCACTTGAACAGGACGACCTATCTATCCTGAATATATATGCACCCAACACAGGAACACCCAGATGCATAAGGTAAGTTCTTAGAGACTGCCAAAGAGACTTACACTCCCAAACAATAATAGTGGGAGACATCAACACCTTATTGACTGTATTAGACAGATCACTGAGGCAGAAAATTGACAAAGATATTCAACACTTGAACTCAACACTGGAGCAAAGGGACCTGATAGACATCTACAGAACTCTCTACCTTTAAAGAACAAAATATACATTCTTCTCATGGTGACATGGCAAATGCTCTAAAATTGTCCATACAATAAAACATAAAACAATCCTCAGTAAATGCAAAATAACTGGAATCATACCAACAACTCTTTCAGACTGCAGCGTAATAAAACTGGATATCAAGATTAGGAACATTGCTCAAAACTGTACAATTACATGGAACTTAAACAACTGGCTCTTGAATTACTTTGGGGTAAATATTAAAATTAAGGCAGAAATCAAGAAGTTATTTGAAACTAATAAGATCAAAGATGCAACATGCTGGAATCTCTGGAACATAGTTAAGACAGTATCAAGAGGAAAATTTATAACACTAAATATCCACATCAAAAAGTTAGAAAGCTCTCAAATTAGTAACCCAATATCACAACTGAAAAAACAAAAAAAAAAAAAAAACTGGAAAAACAAGAACAAAACAACCCAAAGCTAACAGAAAACAAGAAATAACCAAAATCAGAGCTGAACTGAAGGGTACTGAGACATGAAAACTATTTTAAAAATCAACAAATCCAGGGGCCCTCTTTAAAAAAAAAAAAAAAAATAGTAAGATAGGTCAGTAGTTCAGACTAAAAAATAAGAAAACAGAGAGCATCCAAATAAACTCAATTAGAAACAACAGCGAAGATATTACCACTTACCCCACGAAATCTAAATAACCATCAGAGACTAATATGAACAATTCTACGCACATAAACTAGAAAATCTAGAAGAAATGTATAAATTATTGGAAACATAGACACGCCCAAAACTGAACCTGGAAAAGTGAAGAATTCCTGAACAGATGAATAATAAGCTCCAAAATTGAATCAGTAATAGCCTACCAACTAATCAAAGCCCAAGATCAGATGGATTCACAGCCAAATTCTACAAGATGTACAGCAAAAAGCTGGTGCCACTTTTACTGAAACTATTCACAAAAATTGAGGAAAAGGTACTCCTCCCTAACTCATTCTCTGAGACCAGTGTCATCCTGCTACCAAAACCTAACAAAGACACAACAACAAAAAAGAAAACTTCAGGCCAATACTTTTGCTGAACAATGATGTAAACATCCTCAACAAAATACTAGTAAACCAATTTAGAAGCACATGAAAAAGCTAATCCACTTTGATCAAGAAGGCTTTATTTGTGGGATGCAAGGCTGGTTCAACGTACGCAACTATATAAATGTGATTTATCACATAAGCAGAAGAACAGAAGGAAACCACATGATCATCTCAATAGATACAGAAAAGATTTTCAGCAAAATTCAATATCGCTTTATGTTAAAAACTCTCAACAAAATAGTTTTTGAAGGAACATACCTCAAGATCATAAAAGTCATCTATGACAAACCACAGCCAACATCATAATGAATGGGCAAAAGCTGGAAACTTTCCACTTGAAAATCAGCACTAGGGAAAGATGCTCTCTTATCACTCCTACTCAACATAGTATTGTGTTGGGGTCCGCGTGTTTCCTAAACAAAGGAATGAACACACAAGACAACACAAGACAAGATAAACATGGCGGCCGCCTCAAATGGCACACTCTGCTTTATTTTATACAGTCGTTTGTGGAATGTTGCCAAGTCACAAGACACATTGTTGTTTTTCTGACCTTTCCCTGACTTTCTGGATTTTCAAGATGTTTACACATAAACAAGCCCCCAGGGTCTGCTGTTTGCAGCTGGCTCCTTTGTCCTCCCTGTTTACAGGGAAGGAACGCCCTGCTTCCTTTGCAAGAGCAGGACTTATCGGGAATGCCCTGCTTCGTTTGCAAGAGCAGGATTTATCATTTATCGGGAACGTCTCTTTTGCGAGCACGTAGTCCTCTACAGTATTGGAAGTTCTGGCCAGAACAGTCAGGCAAGAGAAAGATACAAAAGGCATCTGAATGGGAAGAAACATAGTCAAAATATCCCTGTTTGCAGATGACATAATCTTATATCTAGAAAATTCTATAGTGTTAGCCCAAAAGCTCCTTAAGCTGATAAACAACTTCAGCCAACTCTTGAGATATAAAATCAATGTAAGAAAATCACTAGCATTCCTATACACCAACAGTCAATCCTGACAGCCAAATCAGGAAAGCAATCCCATTTACAATTGCCACAAAGAAAGTGAAAGATCTCTACAAGGAGAATTAAAAAACACTGCTCAAATAAATCAGAGATGACACAAACAAATGGAAAAGCATGCCATGCTCATGGAAAGAATCAATATCCTCGAAATGGCCATACTGTCCAAAGAGATTTATAGATTCAAAGCTATTCCTATCAAATGACAAACGGCATATGCCACACAAATAGATAAAAACTATCTTAAATTCATATGGAACTTAAAATGAGCCCATATAGCAAAGGTAATCCTAGGAAAAAGAACAAAGCTGGAGATATCATACTACCTGATTTCAAACTATACTACAGAGCTACAGTAATCAAAACAGCATGGTACTGGTACAAAATCAGACACAGAAACCAATGAAAAGAATAGAGAGCCCAGAAATAAGGCCACACACCTACAACTAACTGATCTTCAAAAAGGGTGACAAAAGCAATGTAGAAAGGACTCTCTGTTCAACAAATGATACTGGGACAACTGGTTAGCCATATGCAGAAGGTTGAAACTGGACCCCTTCCTTATACCATATAAAAAATCAACTCAAAATGAATTAAATATGTAAATGTAAAATACAAACCTATAAAACTCTGGAAGACAACCTGTGCGATATCATTCTTGACACAGGAACTGGCAAGTATTTCATGACAAAGATGCCAAAAGCAATTGTAATAAAAGTGAACATTGATAAATGAAGTCCAATTAAACCAAAGAGCTTTTGCACAGAAAGCACAACTACCAAGAGAGTAAACAGACAACCTACAGTATAGGAAAACATATTTGCAAACTATGCATCTTACAAAGGTCTAATATCCAGCATCTGTAAGAAACCAACAAATTTACATGAAAAAAAACCAAATCCCATTAAGAAGTGGGCAAAGGAAATAAGCAGACACTTTCCAAAGTGAGACATATATGCCGCCAACAGGCATATGTAAAAAAGTTCGACATCACTAACAATTAAAGTAGTGACTATCAGAACTACAATGAGACATTGTCTCACGCCAGTCAGAATGGCTATTATTAAATTGCTAAAAAATAACAGATGTTGCCAAGGATTTAGGGAAAAAAGGAATGCTTATACATTGTTGGTGGGAGTGTAAATTAGTTAAAAGAATGTGGAAAGTAGTATGAAAATTCCTCAAAGAGCTGAAAACATAACTACCACTTGAAACAACAATATCATAACTAAGTGTATACTCAAAAAATGTAAATTGTTCTATCATAAAGACACATGCATGCATACGTTCATTGAACTATTCACAATAGCCAAGACAAGGAATCAAGCTAAATGCCTATCAATGGTAGACTGGATAAAGACACATAGAGGGAAAAACACACACTGGGGTCTACAGAGGGTAGAGAGTGAGAAGGGGGAGATAATTAGAAAAAATAACTAATGGGCACTAGGCTTAATACCTGGACAATGAAATCATCTATATAATAAGCCTCCATGACACAAGTTTACCTACGTAATAAACCCACACTTGTATCCCTGAACTTAAAATAAAAGTGAAAAAAGAAAAAGAAAATGTGTCACATATATACCATGGAACACTATGCACCCATAACAAAGAATGAGATCATATGTTTCGCAGAAAATTTGATGGAGTTGGAGGCCATTATCCTTATCAAACTAATATAGGAACAGAAAATCAAATACCACATGTTCTTACTTAAGAGGGAGCTAAATAATGAGAACACATGGACAAAAAGATGGAAAAAAACACCCAAAATCCAAAAAACAGACACTAAGGCCTATCTGAGGGTGGAGGGTGGGAGGTGGGAGAGGAACAGAAAAAGTACTTATTGGATTTTAGACTTAATACCTGAGTGACAGAATAATTTGTACAACAAACCCCCATGACATGAGTTTGTTTTATTTTTGAGTGTAATTGTTATTGGGTACGTGGTGAAATAATACATTTCAAACTTTGTGTGATGCAGAATAATTAGTTATTAACTTATTTAAAAATTTTATTTACTCTTCTTGCTTAGTGAAAATGAAATGTTGGACATTAAATAATAAGACTAATGTTTTCTCCTAAACCTCAGACTTAAGGAAAAAAGCACTTTATAAATAGCCTATACAGTCAATTATTTAAAAAATGAAATTCAGCTTTTAGAAATGGAAAATTTATTGAGTAAACAGAGACTCTCCTTGTCCTGCCCAAAGCATGTAAAATATTTTCAGTAAAGACAGACAAAACTCCTCAATTTACAATGATAAATATGCCAAATATTGCCATTTGTCTCAAGTAATATACATTAAATTTAATGGGAACCAAATATTCAAAAACCGACATTTGTCATTTTATACAAATATCTGGCATATTTTCATTACACTTAATCTTCATGCTGTTAGGTTGTAGGCATTTTTTTTTTCTTTCCAATTTACTAGTCAGATAAATGAGGGAGGATTACCTCTACTGGAAATTGAACTGAGAATGATTTGGCTTCCTGATATGACTTAATAACAGCTTGCAAGAAGTTAATGCTATTCTGAAACCTATGGTCAAGAGTAATTATAGCTATAAAGTTAGTATAAAAATAGTAGAAAAGGATATATCTCTGAATATGAAGCTGTGTCTATATGAAACATAGTGGAAATATAGGAAAAAAGGGAATGTATAAATATGGCAATAAATTTTTCTTCAGGCTATGTGTATAAGGTACATATAAAACATAAATAAATATTTTGTGTAGATTTGGGTCTTTTTCTCAAAATATCGCATTATGATATATGCAAATATTCCAAAATTTGAAATTTAAAACATCTCTGGTTTCAAACATTTCAGAGAAGAGATAATCTAACTGTTATCATCTCTATATACTATGGCTTCAATTATATAAAAAAGCCTGATAAAATAATATTTTATATGTGTAACAGCCTTAACAAAGATTAAATAACAGAATACACGTTCTAATTTAATTGTTTTTATTCCTTTTAAAAGCCAATTTAGCCCCCTCACATTTCCTTTAGTAGTAGTAGAAATTTGTATATTTAGAATATATATGACATTACATATACTAATGCTGCATGATAATTTCCACACGATGAACTTTAATAATTAATACTTAAAATGTTAATATAAAGTTTCAGATTGTTAGTAATAAAATTTTAAGAAACTGTAACTCAATGTCTATTTAATTTTTAGACTGTAAATACTCCTGTAATTATATCATCTTATATAGGTTATTAGAAATTATCTTTATATAAAAATATGTTTTATCTGTCATCCAAATCCCTTACTCTCTAAAATTGTAGTCACTTATTTGGAATAATCATGATTGATTTTCTTTTGTTTTTAGAATATGAGTCAAGAAAACCAGAAACAAATCCTCTTACCTATCCAATTTTGACAATAAAGGCACTTCTATTTTTCCATCCATTTCTTTTTAATTACAATATGACCAAAGAAATTCCTTTATTTTTGAAAAAGTTGAAGTATAGCACATTTCTCCAACTGTTCCTGCTAACCTTAGAAATTAATAAACCTTCCACATGAATTTATTGGTTAAAATATGCTAAACAGTTTCCAATATAGTGAACTTAGAACTTAGAAACTTACAATTTCTTAAGAAATGGTAACATCACTCCATTATGTGTACATCTTCACAACCTGTTCAACTTTTGCTTAATAATAATTAAATGGGAGATATGGTTAGTATAAGTTGATGAACTATGTTTTTCATGAGCATGGTCTCAGACATTTGTATGCTAAAATACACACAGATTCACAAACACAAGCACAGTTATACACGATGTCTAGAATAGAAAAGAAGTGAATTAGAAATTTGTTTAAGAACAAAAAGCATAAGAGATAGGCTTAGAATAATATGAATAAGTGTATATAAACATATCTCCTTAAGAAGACAGTGGATGAAAGTTATTTGAAATTTTTTTCTTAATATTATATATAATTCCGTTTACTCTTCAACTTGTTATTAATCATGTTGGATGACAGGAGAAACAAATTAGTTTAACAGTTTTACAAGGATTGATTAAAATTTTGCTTGGCTAAAAATATAATTTTTATAATTTTTAATGTTATTCCCATGGAAAAATAGTCAACATTAGCTATCTAACATTTGTAGACACGCATTAAGTAAATCTCTCACTGCATTATAATGCCCTTAAATTTTGAGGCTGATTTTCTTTGTGTTTCCTACAGCATCTAGCATGATGCTTGTCACATAGGATGTCCCCACAGATATTTTTTGAAAGAATTAATAAAAACATGGTGGCTGTAATTAAACATCATAGAATGTAGTTATTACACATTTCTCTCATTAATAGTTTTAATTCAATCCAGATGCTTTAAAAGATTTGTGATTTCCTTTATCACACACTACAAAGAAATTCCCAGGCCTTTAAATGAAACTTGGAACACACTGACAGTGTCTTAATTTAAAGATCATTTCCCGTGGGATTCCAATTTGCCACTGTGTGGACGTCTGGCAGAATCATTTTCATGAATTTATAATAGCAGGGTAAAAGTCAGAAATCATTTTAATGGTAAAAATGTGTTTCATAGTCAGGAAAATTATCTTTTATAAAGCATACTATAATTTACAGTAATATGGCAATTAGTATATCTTTGCTGGTATAGATTTCTTCACCAATTACGTAGGGTTTTTTTTTTTTTTTTAAAGTTTCAGAAAAAACATTTTCTCAGGCAAATATTAAGATATTATCTTCTGTGCCGCAACTGCATTTTGAGGGAAAAAGAATATCAAGCTTCTTTCAAAATATATTAATGACAATTACTTAGAGGGCATTTACTAATGGTCACCCCAACTGTGTGAGAGGAGTCAGTGCTTTAACTCTCATTATACAAAACTCATTAGCCACTGTAGAGTTCATGAGTAAATTAAGTGCGATGTGGTTAAAGACCACTGTCAACAATAATATGAGATGTGTGATGGAAAATTGTATCCCTTTCTGTAAATGTTATTTTGTATAAAATAATTGAAAATATAAGTACTCTTGTGTTCCTACCTATAACATTTTAAATTTTCTTTAAACTATTTCTTTAGTATACTTTCTTCAATTGCCAGGTTGGGGAGAGGGGCATCTCATGATTCCATTTTTTTAACCAATGGGACAAAGTTTCAAATGGGTAAAGTGATGCAAGGGCACACATGACTAGTAAATTACACATTTTGAAATGAAACAAAAGCATTATTCTTTACATTTAGATTCAGCGTGACTTTCCTGATAGCCCCACAAATTTACGTTGGACTAAGTAGTACATTTGCCAGGTAACATATAGAATGCTCAGCTAAAGTTAAATTTTAGATTAACTCATCGATGTTTTAGTATACATGTGTTCTGAATATTGCACATAACACACATAAACTAAAAAAAAAAGCTTGTTTACCTAAAATTAGAATTTAATTGAACTTAGAAATACACATTCTATATGACATTAATGAACTTTAGTAAGCAATGGTTAAAATGTTAATATAAAATTTCAGATTGTTAGTAATACAATTTTAATTAACACTGATGCAAGGACCATTACTTTAATTTTCAGACTGTAAATATTCATATGTTTATATAAAAAATAGAATGCTTTTTCTTTGTTTGGTTGGGTTTGGCTAAAACTCGCAACACTAGTTGGGTAGGGATATATGAAAGACCCATGTTTAGCAAATGAACAAGGGGCATTGATAGACAGAAAATAAAAATACTTTAAGATTGTGAGTAATCTGCTATAGATCTCTGATATATCCAAAACACTTTAGACCTGGTTAAGAAACAATAAACTAACTAAATAAAGCAAATGAAGATATCTCTAGCAAACAATAATCCACAAAATCAACAGTCCATTTTTACTTTATTGATTTCCACTTTTCTACAAGTGATATCAGCCTGTTCATTTGTACTTTTGTTTCTTTTGCTCAGCAGTAACATAGTCTTCTGCTCAGCAGAAAACATGTTACACTCAGCTTGTGATATTGTGGCTCTGTGGTGCTCTGGGCATGGAAGACTTAGAGCTGTAAATATAGTCTCATTATCGATCTGGTTTCAATTCTAGCAGTGGAGGCAAAGTTGGATCTTTAGACTAAATCTTTATGGATGCAAGTTCAAGAGCCCAGACCTTGAAACCAGAAGTCATGGGTTCAAATAATGACTGCCACTTACTAACTGCATTAATTAAATCAGTTACATAGCCTCTTCTTTATGATTTTTAATCTGTCAACTGTGCTTGATATTATACTAGGTTTATAGAGTTTTTATAAAGACCAATGACTAATTGTACATAATGCTCTTATAATGATTCAGGGAATATGGTCCTTTTATTACTATTGATATTATTAGACATTTAATCAACAATTTCTAGAAATATTTTAGTTTTATCTAAGTGATAAGATTTAAAACATATGGTAGTAAGAGCAACAAAATATACTTTTTTTTACTACCAATATTAGACATTTGTAATTTACTGAAAGTAAAATAATTAACAGAAGATGTGATACAATAAATGGAATTAAAAATTAGGCACCTGTTTCCCTTTTGTACCTGCACTAAGTCCACTGTCTTTTGTGTTTATAAGAGTGTACCACTCATATATAATTAGCGTTACATGCTTAGAAATGCTTATCCATGCATGCTCTGTGCAGCTCTGTTCATTACTTGCACCATTTGTCTTGAGACCAATGGATTCTTTTTGTGATATCAAAATAATCTTCAAATTCATATCTATGAGTATTTTAAGTTATATTCTTTATAGGAATCAAACTGGCAAATAATAAAATTGACATTTCAATATAGCTAATATAAACACAGAACTAAAAATATTCTATACTTCTGAAGATATATGCAGCCTTAATCAATAGTAATAGGTAGTAAAATATTTGAATTAGAGTCTGCCAATTCAATATTGTTTTAATTGCTAAAAAATAGTTTCCAAATTCCTGCTACTGCCTCAAAATACAAAGAGAAAGAGGAAAATGGTATAAGTAATACAGGAGTTGAACCAAATAGCCCTACACTGGAATATCATTGGATATGTATTCTGAATTTTTACACATAACAATTTCCACATGAGGGCCATTAGCTTTTTTTCTGATAGTTTCTCTCCACTTCCATATATTTCTTCTTAATGGATATTTTCATCAATCAGAAGTAAGAGAAGTAATATACAAGCATAAGATTTCTGCTGCGCTTTTTACGTTGTCTTCTCTTCTGTGTCTCTGTGTCTCACAGCTCACTACTTTTTTTCATAAGGACACCTGCCATTGGATTTATGTGATCCATCCTAAAAAGGATGATTGAATCTCTATATCCTTAATTCAATTGCTTCTGCAAAGACTTATTTTAAAAATAATGTTATTTTAAAATGGTAAATAACAATTTTATATAGGCATATTTTAGAGATTTTGAGGATTTGGTTCCAGACCACTGCAATAATATTGATATCACAAGCATGTGACTCACACAAAATATTTTTGCAATGCATATACAAGTTATGTTTACACTATTCTGTAGTCTATTAAGTGTGCAATGACATTATGTCTAAAAAACAATGTAATTATGTTAAAGTAATTTGGGAGGCCAAGTCGGATGGATCACAAGGTTAGGCATTTGAGACCAGCCTGGTCAGCATTGTGAAACCTGTCCTTACTAAAAATACAAAAAATTAGCCAGGCATGGTGGTGGACTCCTGTAATCCCAGCTATTCTGGAGGCTGAGGCAGAAGAATAACTTGAACCCGAGAGACAGAGGTTGCGGCAGGCCGAGATCGCACCATTATACTCCAGCCTGGGGCAACAAAAGAAAAGCTCTATCTAAAATATATATATATATATATACACATACACACACACACACACACACATATATATATATAAAACTATTTTTTAGCAGTTAAAACAATAGTGAATGGCCAGAATCTAATTCAAGCGTGTGTGTGTGTGTATATATATATATACACACACTTTTTTGCTAAACAATGATAATGATCATCTGAGCCTTTAGTGAGTCATGATCATTTTGCTGTGAGTCTTGTTTTTTTGTTGATTTCCCCTGACTGATCAGAGAGGTGGTGTCTGAAGTTTGGGGTAACTGTGATAACTTCTTAAATAACACAATAATTAAGTTTGCCACATAAATTGGCAAAAGTCATTTCTCTGTAGCATACAATACCGTGTAAAAGCATTTTAGTCACAGTATAACTTCTTTCAAAAGTGGAATCAGTCCTCTCAAACCTTCTTGCTGCTTCATCAACAACGTTTACAAAATATTCTAAATCCTTTGTTGTTATTTCAACAATGATCACATGTTCACCAGGAGTAGATTTTATCTCAAGAAACTTTTTTTTTTTTTTTTTTTGCTCATTCATAAGAAGCAATTCCTCATTTGTTCCAGTTTTCTCATGAGATGACAGTAATTCAGGCACATCTCAAGGCTTCATTTTGAATTCTATTTCTCCTGCTATTTAGACCACATCTGCAGCTACCCACTTCTGTTAAGTTATGGACCCCTCAAAGTCATTCATGAGTTTTGGCATCAAGTTTTTCCAAATTCCTATTAATGTAGATATTTTGACCTTGTCTTATCAATCACATGTGTATTTAATGAAACCTAGGATGGTGAATCCTTTCTAGAAGTTTTTCAATTTACCTTGCCCAGATGCATCAGAGTAATCCTTATCCGTGACAGCTATAGCTTTATGAAATGTACTTCTTAAATAATAAGAATCATAATTTGAAATTAATCCTTTATCCATAGGCTCCAGAATGGATGTTGTGCTATGAGGCCTGAAAACAATATTAACATCTTTGTACATCTACATCAGAGTCCTTGGGTGACTAGGTGCATTGTCAATGAGCAGTAATATTTTGAAAGAATTTTTTTTTTTTTCTGAGGAGTATACCTCAATTTTAGTCTTAAAATATTAAGTAAACCATGCTGTAAACAGATGTGCTGTCATCCAGACTTTATTGTTTCTTTGATAGTGAAAAGGCAAAGTAGACTTAGCATAATTCTGAAGGGTTCTAGAATTTTTGAAATGGAAATGAGCATTGGCTTCAACTCAACGTTACCAGCTGCATTAAGCCCCTAAGGAGAGAGTTGGACTGCCATTTGAAGCTTTCTTTTACCAGTAGAAGGCAGTTTTGTCTACATTGAAAATCTGTTGTTTGGTCTAGCCACCTTCATCAATAATCTTAGGTACTTCTGGATAACTTGTTGCATCTTCTACATTAGCACTTGCTGCTTCATCTTGTACTTTGTATATTATGGAAATAACTTTTTCTCCTTTAACCTCATGAACTAAACTTTGCTAGCTTCCAACTTTTCTTCTGTAGCATCCTCACCTATATCAGCCTTCTTGAATTGATGAGAGTTAGGGCCTTGCTCTAAGTATTAGCTTAGTGGAATATTGTGGTTGGTTTGATCTCCTATCCAGACCACTCAAATTTCTCCATATCAGCAACGAAGTTGTTTTGCTTTCTTATAATTCATACATTCACTGGAGTAGTACTTTTAATTCCCTTCAAGAAATTTTCCTTTGCATTCATAACCTGGGTAACTGCTTTATGCAAAAGGCATAGCTTTTGGCCATTCTTGGGTTTCTCCATGCCTTCTTCACTAAGCTTAATCATTTATAGCTTTTGATTTAAAGTGAGAGATGTGACTCTTTCCTTAAAAACTTAGAGGGTATTTTGGGGTTATTACTTGGCCTAATTTCAATATTATTTTGTCTCAGAGAATAGGGAGGCCTGAAGAGAGAGAGAGGGAAGGGGAAAGGACCATTCAATGGAGCAGTCAAACGTTTAATTATGTTTTTTTATATGGACACAGTTTGCTGTGCCCCTCTCCCCCAAATTATAATAGTATCATAAAGATTACTGATTACAAATAATTGTAACATATAAAATAATAATTTAAAAGTTTAAAATTTTGTAAGAATACCCAAAATGTGACACAAGATACAAAATGAGCACATTGTTGGAAAAATTGTACCAATAGACTTGCTTGATGCAAGGTAGCCACAAATCTTCAATTTGTAAAAAGCATAAAATCTACTGAGCACAATAAAGGGAAGTGTAATAAAACGAGGTGTGCCTGTGTTAGTCAGCTGATACAAGTATTCCTATTGTGATGTAACATAGATTATCCTTGGTTTGCATAGTTTTGCTATTCATGAGTTCTAGTTTTCATGATTTTGTTAAATAACACCAACCCTCCAACAACTTGGTTTTAATTTTGGAAGTCCCACTGTATTTTCTGTGAAGAACTGCAAAAGGTACAAATTTGGCTGCTAGCTTGTTATTCTACTAATCACTATGTAAATAACTGATGCATTTACTTCATTATCAATGACTACTGAATCAATTGTTTTCATGTATGTCAGTGATTGGCTACTGCTCATCCGTTATTCATTTCATGTATAGACAGCAAAGCTGTAGTTGTATTCTGTTGCACTTTTGTCTCTCAATGAAAAACTCTCACACAGTTTTACAAAAGTAGATAATCGAAAGACAACATTAATCATCCAAGATGAAAGGGCAGCAAAGAAACCTGATGTCTGGAAATGAAATTTGAATAGAATATAAATGAAGTTACAAGAGAAATAGCTAATTGCAAAACAGTTGATATTGTCTCCATTTGGAGAAACTAGATATGCAGCTCGAGAAACTTAGTAAAGGTAAATTTACCCACATGCATGAAGAAAGTGGTTATGATGAAAATAATAAAAATGTCTCACAGGACTGGTAGCTGCAACAAAGTTTACATTAAAGAAACACTAGGAGATTTTTATGACATTGAAAGCTGAAAGGACAAAATGTTGGAAGATAATAAGAACTTCAAAAGGAGTATGACTATTTGCCTAGCCATGGAAATGACACACCATGTAAGTTATATGACCAACAAGAAGGTAAGCACTATCCAAGCTACTGTAAACCCAGAAATAAAGCCCTTTAATTTTCAATAAGTCAGAGTATAATGACATTTATTCCATCTTCATTACATTTCAGTACTAAGTAAAAATGTTTTACTATTTTTATTTCTGTATAGTCATTTAATTAACAGTATGATAAAAGTTGCACATTTTATATCTTGATAAATATTTTGATATGATCTTACAAGGACACGGGTGAATTGAAAAGTTTCCCATTGGTTATTAGGATTGGAAGGCTTCAGCAAAAAAGTGATAATCAAGAAATATTATAGTAAATGATTGGGAAAGCTGTATAATAATCCATCAAAGTCAGAGCCTAAGGTCTAACTATGCCAAAAGGAAGAAGGTAAGATGAAGGCCACTGTTTTCTACTTCACTTGACTTAGGGTTGTTTACTTGCAACTGTTGTTTCTTGGTAACCCCAAATATTGTCTGATAAATGTGGTTTATAAAATAAGGCAATTACCACTTAATAAAATAACCTGTCTTTGTCAAATGCATATGAAATAATTCATACTATAGAAATGTAATTTTTGCATTAAAAACTGTGTGTGTGATTACATTTAATCAAATTAAATTTTTCGGTGATTGTAATATACCCTCTAGTGTTATGCACTTTCAAAAAGAAAAATATATGTTGACAGAGTGCTTTTTTATAATAGCTTTATATTTGGTACTTATTGGCTGGTGTTTAGATTTAATGAGCCAGAAATTAATTTTGCTGTCTGATACTTATTAAAAAAGAGAGAAAATAGACAAAATTTAAGAATAAACATACACGAAATATAAAATAAATCATCTGGTTAAAATATTCCTAAGATTTCTTCACTTTTGGAGTTTATTGTAGTTTTTGCTTAAACTAGTTGATGTTTATATCATTTGCAAAATAGAATTTCTTTTTTTTTTTTTTTTTTTTTTTTTTGCGACGGAGTCTCAATGTCTCCCAGACTGGAGTGCAGTGGCGCGATCTCGGCTCACTGCAAGCTCCGCCTCCGGGGTTCACACCATTCTTCTGCCTCAGCCTCCCAAGTAGCTGAGACTACAGGCACTTGCCACCACGCCCGGCTAATTTTTTGTATTTTTAGTAGAGACGGGGTTTCACCGTGTTAGCCAGGATGGTCTCGATCTCCTGACCTCGTGATCCGCCCACCTTGGCCTCTCAAAGTGGTGGTATTGCAGGCGTGAGCCACCGCGCCCGGCCAGAATTTTCTGTTTTATCGAAAGCATTGGTGGTGCAACATTTCTTAAAATAATCTGTTAAAGAAATAAAAGCCATCCGTGGAACTACGTAGAGCTAATCTACCTTTGACTCCTGCTTGAAAAATGTTGAAAAATATATTTTATTGCCTACTTCCCCACCCTCTACGCCAGTTTGCTCCTTGGGATTAAAAGATTGCTCCACTCTTCTCCTTGGGATTTCCTTTCAAGCTCTTACTCTTCTTTTCACTTGTCAGGGAATAATTATGTTCTTATCTTTCATTTCGAACATACTTAATCTAAATACATTTTCCGTGAGAGAGCTTGTATGATTTATTTGAAAAAAGCTACCATGAACTCAGGATTTGGAGCAGTTAGCCACACCGATCTTCAGAGAGCTCTATTATGGTTTTGCAACCTCTGTTTTGAAGTAAAATGTACATCCATTACTTTTTAATAAAAGTGTAACTCCATTACTTTTAATGGTAAAAACTGCAATTACTTTTGCACTGCCTAATATTATTGTGAACATTTTGCTATTTTTATTTTATTTTATTATTTTTGAATAAAAGTACTGGATGATGTAGTGTTTTAAAGCATTGTTAACCACGTTGTTCATAAAATGCTGCATTAAAACACATTCAATTGCAAATTGTGGAGCGGGTTTTTTGTTTTTGGTAAGTCTCTTTGAAGCTGGTTTGTATTTTCTTTCTAAATCCAGGATATTGGTGGGAATATATTATTATTTTACTAGAAAACTCATTCAGATAATTATGTTACAAGCTTCTGTATGTTACATAATTCTTACTTTCAGGTGGAATTTTACTGTAACACTTACTTAAGACTGCTGGATATTGCTATTAAAGTCTTCTGTAGAACTCCAGCAGTCAAAGCCAAGGAAACTGGCACATGTTCCTGTATAATGTAGCCTGGGAGACTCTGATCTTATAAACACTGTATCCAGTAATCTTTCTGAATTCTGGAAAACAATTCAAATAACATTCAAGAGGTTACAACTATAAAAGGCAGGTCTTTTAGAATTAACATAGTAGTTTCATAATAGAGAAAAATATTATTTTGATTATTTCTAAACTGCTGAATTTTAAGGGATTTGCTAGTGCTTTAAAATATTTTATCTATTGCTACAAATTATGAGTTATAGCAGCACTCATAATAGAAAAAAATACCTCCAACGAATATGCATGTAAGAGAAAATACTCAAAATCTGGAAAAGTCTGTGGGGTAACACCATTACATAAAAAGTAAAACAAACATGCAATATAAATTTTACTAATGTAATTTATTTTATCCAATATATCTAAACTATTATAATTTCTACATGTAACCTAATTTTAAAATAATGAAGCATTTTATATATATATATATATATATATATGTATTTAACTAAGTCTTCGTATTATATTATACAAAATATATCTCAATTCAGGCAAATTACATTTCAAGTGCTCAAGAGCCACTGTGGCTAGTGGTAACCATATTGTACAGATGTAGGAATGTATTCTTCTCTCATTAAAAATAAATATTTAGTGATAGTCTTCTTTTTGGTATATATTGGAAAGAGTCATAATATTTTCTCACTTCCCCAGTTCCTTTCCACATATTCCTAGACAAAAGGATGCACAGTACTTTCTTCAGCATTTAATCATGCATCTGGTTTCAGTATGCAGTGCACAAAAAAAATTATTTTCTCCAGAAATGTAAAATTATAGAGCAATCTTTTCTGTGAAGTATTCCTGATCAGCCACCAAGCACTTTGAGTAGTTTATCTTAGAGTGGTAATCCACGAAAATACTTTATTTAAAAAAGGAAGAATTAAATAATTTATATAGAAATCATCACTTTTCAATTCCTTCTTTTAGTAACAGGAAATGACGGATTGAAAATGCACTAGTTTTAGGTTTGATTTAGACAAATAAGAATGTCTAAATCCCAGTATGTTGGGATATATGAACTTGAGTGAGTTATCTAGCTTTTTGCTTAGTCTCAGTTTTCTAATTTATAAAATGTGATATGTAGCTATGTTAAATAATTGCCCAAAGTCACCTATTGGTAGTAATTGGTTAAACTTATTTTTGAGCCAGTGAAGAGAACACACATACATATAAAGAGTTTAAAAATGAATTATTCAGTAACATAAGAAAACATTTCAACAGACATAACCTGTCAAGACATGGTTTTGTAACAAAAAAACACACAAAACAAAACAAAACAAAAAACAATCTAATGCTATGAGTTTTCAGAGAAGGATGATCACAATGTAAACAGGAATACTAAGACATCATAATAATTGTCACATTTTTGTCCTGGTCATTTTTTTTTTTTTTTAAGTATTGCACTGAAGATCGCACCATTCAAATCACAAAATAACTTGAATAAATGCATTTCATCAGGAAATCACATGATATGTTCAGAAAAATAAAAATAATCAGACCTACCTGACTGAACTTTTGGGAAGTACACTTAGCACTTCTGGGAATAAATTAAAGCCATATTGTAGACATAAATAATAGACTACCTATTTTAGGTTGGTGGAGATACAATAATGAAAGCAGCCTTTAAGAAACAAATTCTAAAACTAATGTCTACATTAATTCTAATATGCCCATTTTTTTTCCTGTCTTGAATTTTCATTTTTAATGTTGTTACTATTTAGAGGGTTTATGTGATTAGAACATTGAGTTTTCTATCCCTATGGATAGAAATCTGCTCTGAATTAACTAAAAATTATTTTATATGTAATATCTCTAATTCTACCAATAATAGTGTGGATTGATATTATTACCCTGCTTAATACATAAGGCAAACAAGGCATGGGAAGGTTTACAAATTTTCTCAAATTCACATATAATAATATAATGAAGCTAGGAGGCTGACCTAAGTGAATTTGATGAGCTACTTTATCCTATCCTATGTTATCAGATGTTCCTCTATGTCTTGAACACATTTATGTTTACCATGTGAAACTCACATATCTATTCCTTCCTTGTTCTTAATAATTCTTAATGCATCAATGAAAAAACAACAACAACAACAACAACAACAACAACAAACAGCCATGATTCAAGGATTTAATCCACTGGACTCACCACAGGGTTAAGTAATAAAAAAAAATGTGGTCATTCTCACTTCTCTAGGACAATAGTTATTCAAGAAAAGAATCTCCCACTCATATGCCCAACTGTCACAAAATGTTTAGGTTCTAATTATTTATCATATACTTTTAAAAAACAACAATTTAATTATGGAGAAAATATTACCTAATTTTAATTTATTTCTTACATCTATTATATTCTTATATTCAAATGTTTAAACAGGAAAATAGCATAGCATTCTGTCTGCATGTTCAGATAAAATGATAGCAAAATAGCAGAATTTCACATACTGTGTAAAGGATTATTATATGGTGGTTCTTTCTATCATGGTCTGTTTGTGCCGACTGGTTGACAAAAGATGAGTAGAATATGAGTAAAAATTGAAAAATTTAGCATTCTCAATAAAAGATTATAATTTTCTATTCAGATTCAGAAAGGAAAGAGAAAAGAAAGTTCTCAGTGTTTATTTTGGCTAAATTGTTAACTGCACTTGCTGTTTTATAAGATGAAAGAAAATGGCACTCATCATAAATGCACATTTTAGCTATAGCCATATAGTCATGTGTATGTGCATAAATTGTCTGGGGCTGAATAGAAAATAAAAATCATTATCTTATTCAGTGTAATGGAAAGTATGAGTCATTCATTTCCTTCAGAAGCTTGTTCTCCTCCTTTGTTCCCTATTTTAGTTAATTGTAACATCCTCCTCCTAGCCCTTCACCTTGTAAAATATGAAATTATTATATCTTTATAATCCTATATCATTCAATCTATACCCTACCATTATTTCCTAAAACTTTCATGTCTCTGTACCATTTTTTGTACTATTTCCTCAGCCCAGAATTTTATCTTCTTTAATTCGACATATATGTATTATTTATCCTTTTCAGAAATATATGATATAAATTTTGACTTATGATATCTTTTCTCACAGTTTTGCATAGTAAAAGCATTTTTCTATTTGCATTCTGCTAGAATCATATCAGTTTCTTTTAAGACCTTTAATATTTTCTAGCTTGATTTATCTAACACCTCATTATATCTATTTCTTATTCCTCCTTCTGTAGTTTAAGATGCCTGAGAGGGTTCAGTGTGCAGCATAAAAACTCAATAGCTGTTAATTGACTGGTTGAATAGTTTAGTGCATTTTTCTAAAGTAGAAACTAAGAAGTGGGAGTAAACTAGACAGCTTTGGTGACTGCATTGGTATTGTTTTGTTTTCTTTTTAAATTAAAAAGTATTATGACATCTCTAAATAACTTTCTACTACAAACAATAGTATAATAAAGTTCAGGATAAATGATATTTAGTTCTAAATAAATGTGTCATTTATCAGTATATTTCTATTATATTTAATATTACTTGTTCAACCAGTCACTGATTAATGAGGTCATATTTGAAAGGATTCCTATGGGATATACTCAGAGCTGTATTTTTTAGCACTTCTTTAATATTTCAAAATTATTTTCCTAATGTTAAATTCCAATTTTACCATAAATTGGTTATTCTTATACATTCTTATGTCCAAAAACCTTTAGGAGTAACAAATTAACAGGTTGAAATGACAGTGACCTATGAAATGGAAAGGAACTGACAATTTGGAAAAGAAAAATAGCAACCTATAAAGTAAAATGCAATGCATAACAGAGAGACATTTAATGAGGACTATGGAAACTATTGCCTTTTGAATTTAATAACCTACAATGGATGAAGAAAACTTTTCTATCATGTCTTTTTAAAAACTGAGATATACATAAATGTTAAACCTAATTGTTAATAATAATAATAAATAGATGAATTATATAGCTATACTATACTTTTTCTTCCTTTTTTTCTGAAACAGCATCTAAAGTTCCACTCCCTGACAGGGTATATGAGATTTTCAGTTTCCTGGCAGATGTACTGTCCTGAGGCAAGGCCCACAGAATTGACAAATCTTCTCCCCTAGGCCTTGGTTTTCTTATTTCAGAAATACATCCCAAAGACTGTGAACTCACAACAGTGGTAACATCTGTGGATATCCTTGAATGCTTCAAAGTATCAAAAAAAAACCAATGAAGTGGCTACTTAAAATAATTTACCACTATGAAATCTAATGAAAAATATAATAAATATAGCAGAACAATGTTAATGAAGTACTTAAGAAAATAATATAAGAAAACAGCATCTTTTTATCAATGTAAATTTTGTATCATTTTTATTTCTAATTTTAATCACTGAGTACACATAATTTCTTAAGTAATACAAGTATTTGCCTATGAAATATTTCATAATACGTAAATTGACATTGGGGAAAAAAGAGACTTACTAAGGACCCACTCATTCTTGTAGTGAAACGTATCAAAGAACACCCTAAATGTTCATAATTTGGAGTGATTTTAGCCACAGTATAAATGTGGTATATATATACCATAAAATACTACCCAGTCATAAAAAATGAAATCCTGTCATTAGTTGCCTCATGAATAAACTATCATGTTCAGTAAAAAAAGCTAGATGCAAAAGGAACACCACATGATCTCACTCATTTTTGGAATTTAAACAATCGTATTTCATAAAAGCATACAATAGAATAATGGCTAACCAAAGTTGAAGTGGCCTCTAAAGAAGAAATGATAGTGAGAGATTGGTCAAAATTATAGTTAGATAGGAGGAATAAATTCTGCATTCTATATCACAATAAGATGACTATAGTAAACAATATTATCATGGGTATTTCAAAATAATTAGAAGAGAGGATTTTGAAGGTTCTATCCACAAGTAACAAATAAATATTGAGATGATGGATATGCTTAATACTGTGATGTGATTATTAAACAATGTATATTTGTATCAAAACATTACACCGAAGCCCATAAATATGTGCAAGTATTATGTGTCAATTACACATGTAAATGTAAATAAAAATAAGTAGGGCTAGAGAATTTGCTGAACACAAAGCAAGAACAAAGACTTCTCAAAGATTGTCTAATAAAACATATCAGGGGAACTAGCTCATATCAATTGTTGCCAAAATCCCTGTAGTTTTCCAAATGCAGAAACTGACTAGCTTCCAAATTTTTATTTTTTCAACACTTTAATCAGGAGGAGAGTTTTCCTGAACATGAGGTATACTTACTGAATGACAGAGTGCATATCAAACATCAAATGACATAGTATCCTTCCCTTGAGCCAGTGATTGGCAAGCAAGTAATAATTAGAGGTATCAGGATGAGTTCAGAGGACAGAATTTGCTATCCCTTCTGTTTATTTTCCAAAAGTAAATACATATATATATACACACATACATACACACACAAACACATATATATGTGCATATATATCCATATATGCGCATGTACACATATATATGTGCATATATATCCATATATGCGCATGTATATATGTATGAATATATGCCCAAGAAGTTATATTGTAATAAAGTCTTACTCTTGAATAAGAGGTCAAGAAGGAAATACAACGTTTTGTTGTGCTATTGATAATCCCATCTTAAATAAAGAGAATTTCATAATGTTTCTTCATGTTGTATTATATTTAACACAAAAAATAGATGAATAAATAAACAAAATCACATATTAATTACAGAGGATTTGAATAAAAGGTTCTTCTTGTAGGGATAATTATTCTGTCATCATAATTTTGTAAGGAATTAAATGGACTTCATTTTTAGGCTTCTTAGAAAGCCAAAACTAGAAAAAACTTTAGTCTTATTAAAAGTCTGGTAATAACAAAGGGAAGTTGAAGTTGCAGACATGTAAATTCCAGTGCATATGTCTTTGTACTTCCTTAACCAGTTTCATTCCTGTTGAAATGTGTGTGCTAGTATCTGTTCTCATATCTAGTGTCTAGTATCTGTTCTACCTACACTTGTTCTAGAGTGAACCAAATGGTAGTAGAGTTCAGAAAACATATAATCAGTGTTCCACTGTTTCGGCGGACTATGTAACTTGAGAAAACAATGGGAGACAATTCAGAATCATCATATAAATTCCAATACATTTATAACTTAAAAGTATATATCTAAGAAATCATAGCAAACACATCCTTAATGAAGGCATATATAAAATGATAAACATCAATACATTTATGTTATAAATATAGTTACCTTTATTTATAATCCATAACATATTGCATTCTCATTATAGATGGAAAGCTTATATTGGATGTTACTTTTATTCTTTGACATCAAAGTTATACTAACATTTTATCATACCTGTTTTCACACAAAGAAATCTGACAATTTATTACCTCCTTTAAACTATGTTTTTTTTGTTTTTTGTTTTTTGTTTTTTTGATGTTCTGTGTTAGAAAACTTAATCAATTAATGTTTAGGCTTGACCAACACTTGGACATCTGTTTTTGTCATAGATGGGGAAAGATAAAACCAACAAATATATACCTCAGTGTTTTAACAAGCCAATCTTGATGATCTGGTTTTGGTACTTCTGTAATTATATTGGATTTCTTTTTTCCTGGATTCAAACTGTATTCTCTTTAATGCTGTGCTTCCCTTGCCCTATACCCTAGTTACTGGGTTTCTTCTCTTCCCTACTTTGCTTTGTGTCCTCTCTGTAACTGGGTGTATTAGTGCCTAATTCATAGATCCAATCATTATATCTCCTTTATGCCTTGTGGCTGTGATGTAGATAATGAAAATGAAAACTATTTATTAATTTTTTAAAGACGGGCATCTATGTATATATGTTTTATGTTATATATTTTCTATAATACCCTTCACAATACCATGCTGTAGTTATTGTTGTTTCCATTCTATATACTTAGTAATTGAAAAATATATGTATTAAAAGGCTTAGCTGTTTCACTCACTGATAACTAATTGGTAAGGAAAGTTTCTCACCAATTTTTAAAGGCACTTTCCTCAACATCAAAGTAAAAAAAAAATGTAAACTCTTATACCATTAGCATTATGCACATGGACTCAAAATTTATCTGCCTCTCTTTGATTTGTCACTGTCACTAGTTTGTAGTTTTATCTTTAGCACTAAGTCTGGTTAATTGGTTGAAATAACCTATAATTCTGGGCCACAAAACTTTATTTATTTATTTAATTTTTTATTATTTTTTATTTTGAGATAATTGTAGATTCACATGCAGTTGTAAGAAACAATACAGAGAAATGTAAAATGCCCTTTACCCAATTTTCCCCAACAGTAACATTTTTTGGAACTGAATAGTACAATATCACAACCAGGAAATTGACATTGATATAATTCACCAAACATATTCAGATTTCACCAGTTTTATTTGCATTTTTGGGTGTATGTGTGGGTATTCAGTTCTGAGCAATTTTATCACAGGTGCAGATTTGTGTCACTGCCTTCACAGTCAAAATACAAGACAGTTCTCTTACAATAATCTCTTATGCTGCCCTTTTGTAACCATGGCCACTTCCTAACTTCCTAACCTTGGTAACCACTCATCTCTTCTCCATCTCTATAATTTTATCATTTCAAGAATATTATATAAATGTAGCCTTCTGAGGTTGGCCTTTTTCAGGCATCATTTCCTTTGGATCCATTTGTGTTTTTATGTCCCTCAATAATACATTCCTTTTTATTGTTGAGTAGTATTGCTTGGTATAAATGTAAAAATGTACCACAATTTTTTAAAATTGTTTTTAATATGGTAGGTTTGGGTTGTCTTCAGTTTTTGGATAGTATAAATGAAGCTACTGTAAACATTCTGTTACTGTTTTATTTTATGATCATATGTTTCATTTCTCTGGGCTAAATGTACAATGTGTTGTATGAAATCCACACCTCTACTTGTGTAAGAAGCTTTCATACTCTTTCCTAGAGGCTGTATAATTTTACATTCTTAATCAAAGTATATTAGTAGCTGTTTCTTTGCATTTTTGACATCATTTCCTAAGTGATATTACCATTCTTTTTAAATTTGGGGTATTCTTATACGTGACTAGTGGTATTAGTTCCTTCTCACACTGCTTTAAAGAACTACCTGAGACTGGGTAATTTATGAAGAAAAAAAGGTTTAATTGACTCACAGTTCTATAGGCTATAGAAGAAGTATGACTGAGGAGGCCTCAAAAAACTTATAATCATGGTAGAAGGCAAAGGGGAAGCAAGCACTGTCTTCACATGGTGGCAGAAGAGAGAGAGAGAGAGAGAGAGAGCAAAGGAGGAGGTGCTATACACTTTCAAACCATCAAATCTTGTGACAACTCACTCACTACCATGAGAACAGCATGGGGAACATCCACCCTCATGATCCAATCACCTCCCATTATGTTCCTCCCCCAACTCTGGGAATTGCAATTCAATATGAGATTAGGGTAGGGACACAGAGCCAAACCATATCACTAGTGACATCTCATTATGGTTGTGTTTTTCTGTCCTTTACTAGCTAATGGTATTAAACATTGTTTAATTAATCTGTCCATGTCTTTTTTTCTAATTGTTTATTTCACCTTATGAATTTTCATAGCTCTTTAAATATTTAAAACATAAGTTATTTGTCACACCAGTGGTTTGAAATTATTTTTTTCCACTGTGTATCTTGAGACAATAAAATCTAATGCTCTGTTTAGGTTTATATGATAGAATTCCATGACAGTTTAGCAACGCATAGGAAGAAAACAGGGAAGAGACTTTAAAAACCCTAGTTCTCTATGTATTTGCTATTCTTACACTAGATATTAAACATAGTCCAGATTTTGAGCATGCATACTTTCTTTGCTTCTCATCTCTTACAATCTGTTCAATTGGAACAATGTATACAAACCAATCTTGTAATTTATCACCCAGGATAATAGACTTTGATAGTATTACTATGGTTCTAACTACAGGCTCTTGTTATCAACCCTTGGAAAGTCATTTCAAAAATTGTCATATTGAACATCTTAATAGAAAATCACTTATACAGGTTTAATCAATGTAATCCAAAATAATTTATAGATGATTTTTAAGGTCATTAACACTTGTAAAACATATGTATATACTGTTATTTAATGTTGGATTTTATTTACTATACTCTTGTGACACATTTCTGCCAGTTTTTTTTTTGTTTTGTTTTGTTTTTTTTTTTTGGAGGGGGAGCGAGGGGGCGACGGAGTCTCGCTCTGTCGCCCAGACTGGAGAGCAGTGGTGCGATCTCGACTCACTGCAAGCTCCGCCTCCCGGGTTCACGACATTCTCCTGCCTCAGCCTCCCAAGTAGCTGGGACTACAGGCGCCCGCCATCACGCCCGGCTAATTTTTTGTATTTTTAGTAGAGACAGGTTTCACCGTGTTAGCCAGGATGGTCTCGATCTCCTGACCTCGTGATCCGCCCGCCTCGGCCTCCCAAAGTGCTGGGATTACAGGCGTGAGCCACCGCGCCCGGCCATTTCTGCCAGTTTTTAAGATAGAATTGTATTTGGGCTAAGTTGTTATAAAATTTATTTTAAAGAGTCTATTTTTCTTTTTGTGTGACTAAACAACACGATAAAAGAAAGCCCAACATATTGTTCCTTCCTTCTCAGCTACAGCCAGGAGTATTCTTAAATTTGAGCCTGAGTTGATGGTCTAATGTTAATATTTTCAGAATTGTGCAGTTATGCTTCTCCTAGAAAGAGGAAGACCCCACCACATGTAATACATACCAGTCATTTCCTAAATCTGAGCCCTTATTTGTAGGAGTGATGGAAAAAAAATATTCCATAATGTTCCCCTCCCTAATTATTAAGAGAACACCAAATTTTACTTTGAGCTTGATTCAAACAATCTGTTTATATATGCTTTCAAAATTGATTGATGACCACATATGTATGATGGTAATAAATCTAAACTTTTTTTTTCTAGAAATAAAATCTTGATCTTCACAGGCAAGGCTAACTACTTAGTGAAATTGTCACCTCTTAGTGAAAAGATAGAGGAAATGAGGACAATCTTTGCTAGACACTTCTTCCTCTCTATCCTCTTTATTTTTTCCTTTTTATTTTTTAATTAGCAGATTGTATTTGTTTTTATCGTGTCATTTTGCCTGCATAGAAAGAATAACAGACATTAATTTGGAGGCCAGCTGTGAGGTCAGGGTAAAAATGTCCTTCAATGTGTGTCCCCCTTATGGCCATTCTCCAGTTGCTTCCTTACTATGAAGGTACCAGCCATTAGTTCACATTGTGTAACATAGGCTAGGCAATCAAGTCTTGTACCTGGATAATACTTTCTGGGGTAAACGTCTCAATCCAGGCACATTAATTTTTGTTGGCTTGAATAGAGAGATCATGGTTCAAAACAAAGAAAGATTTACGTAAGCTTCTCATGTGAAAAATGACACAGTTCTGCTCAAAGGTTTTGCTCCTTCAATTCAAATGAGAAGTCCATTCCTTTTAAATAAATAAATAAGCATATGTGAATTTTTTCTCTTATTCTTAGGCAATAGATTAAGATAAATAAAAAAAGTATAATTGAAGTCAGAAGCATTTCTGTTTAAATGTATGTTTATAGAAATCTGATATTAAGATATTGTTAGCAGTGATGATCTCTTCAAAATGGAATATTTAGCACTCCATTAACATGTGAATTTTTACAGTGAGGTAAATGTTAGTTTTAATTATGTATTATGGTAAAAGTGAAAAAAATATAAACCTTGTATTTTAGAATATGAACTTCAAGCTTCATTCTTTAGTTAAGTGTTTTTTAACATTTCAAATATTTGCCAAACTATGGGAAAGAAAATTTGGTATGAAATGCTCCCGAAAGACTTAGTCCATAGGTTATTCTTAAAGCACATTTACTTTTAAGAGCAAATTCATGTGAGAGGATTTAGTCAACTAAAATATAATTTAAATTACAGAACAAGTATATTATTTCTAAGAGGTGTTTTATTAATTTTAAATTTCAGAAGATGAGGTTAATTAAATCATGTTCCTTTAACTGTTTTACTGGTAAACTAAATGTAAAATGCTTTACATATAATAACCACAACAAAATGAATTTAAAATATTTTTACAAATGTTTGTGTGGTGTACCTGCAGACACATTGGATGAGACATTTAAAATCACCTCTATTTTAATCCATGTCAGATTCCCATCATTCTAAATTTTCTGGAAGACAGTGAAACGTATTAAAATTTTTGAACAACATCAAAGTAGTTACAGAACCCTGAAATTAAGGCAGGCCATCTGGATCCCGTTTTGAGCTTTATTTGGCCTGCAAATCTTAAAAAGATAGGTTCTCTATTTTTTCTAGTTTACTGAAGATTAGAAGTTGCAGTTAGATTAGAAGCAACAAACTAGAAGTGGGAGGAGGTAGTGAGTGGGGGTGGTTAGAGGTATTCTGACAGCATTGAGAAGTTACAGCTGAGAGTCTGACATTGAGGGATACAGAAACTCCCAAGCATATGCAGAATGTGCTGTGGTTTCAGCAGAGAACAAGAATGGAGATACATAATGATGGTGATGAGTCATCAAGAAAACGACTACATTATGTGCTGTGTCCTCTGTTAGGGAAGGAAGTAAAATGTACTCTGTGCTTTTTGGAAGAATTTCTATCAAAACAAACAACAAAAAAAGGTAAAAAGGAATCATCAGCACCCGATGGAACAAACTTCATTTATCTAGAATATTCAGTCCTATAAAATGTGGCTTCGTGATAAAATCACTCTGACTCTCCTAGGGTTTGATCCTGGCACAAATTGAGATTGTAAAACTATGCAAGTCCTAATCTACCAAAAATCTGGTTTGGAATTAAAGTTTCATTCTTTAGTTAAGTGTTTGACTTTGGAAAATGGACCCTATTTGAAGCTGAGTGTTTGTATATCTGTAAATGTCAGTTTTGCTTTTGTCATGAGGTTTCATTGCAAACCAAACGGGAATATGGAATTGAAAGTGAAGTCACATATGATAAAGGAGTATTATTAATAATTCTTCTAAGCCTCTTCTGTTGATAACTGAGAGCATCTGGGATTTTGGAGTAATTTTTTTTTTTTTTTTTTTAAAAAGAACAAGATCTAATAAGCTTGCTGAATTTGATACTTTATTTTCTAAGGCTCTTACTTGGATATCATGTAAAGTAACAGTTGGACTCCAGGTCAGATACCCATCACCTTAAACACTCTGAAAGATAATAGAACACCTGCAAACGTACACAGCCTCAGAGAACTTAAACAGAACCACATAATCTCTGAAATTAAGAGACCCTCAAGCTCTCTCTCTGAGCTCTGTTGGACTCTAAATCTTAAAAAGCTGGTTTATCTGTTTTCTATCTTATTGCAGATTAGAAGTCACAAACCAGTAGTGGGAGGAGGCAGGGAGGGGCAGTTGTTAAACACATTCTGATGGCATTGAGAAGTTACAGCTGACAGCCTGACATTGAACAACACAAAAACTGCTTCAAACTCACACATTACCATATGGAGGAGATAAAAAAGAATTGGAACCACACATAATTTCCAAAGATACCTCAATTCATCTCATTCCTTTAACATGACTTCCTTGTGAAATTTTTCAGTGTTTACTTTAAGCATTGAGATTGGGATAGTCCAGTGGATGAGGATTTCATACAGAGGCAAGTTGAAGACAAATAGGAACTGAACTTACATTTAAAGATCATGGAATGGAGATTGAGTCCTGTGACTGATGTGCAAAGGCCAGTCATAACAACTTTGGTTGAGAAAGCTGGGAGACTGGTAGAACATTCTCAAATTTGCAGGGGGGACATACACATATAACTAGTGAGAAAGAAGTCACTTAAATAAGTGATTCTCCTTGCATTTAGAGTTTTTTGTTGCTATCATTACCATCACTTTTGTTTTTCCTATTTTGAGGGTACTAAAAAAATTATGTTCTTGAAAATTAAATCTGAGTTACATAAGTGTAGTGAGATGCCAAAGGGAGGATTTGCACTCCATATTACCACTTAACCGGTATCAGTGCTGTTCAGTAGAACTGTCTGCAGTGAAGTAAATTCTGTATCTGTGTTGTCCTCTAATACATGTAGCTATATTAGCCACATGTAGCTACTAGGCATCTCAAATGTGCCTAGTATGATTAAGGAAGCAATTTTTAATCTTTAGTTAATATTGTTTCATTTACATTTAAATTAGGTGGCTGGGTGTCACTTGTATTTTATGCTTTTGGACAATACTGGCCATCATGATTTTTAAACATCAAAACAATTCAAATGAATGGAAAGGTGTTAAGATCCAAAAACACGTAAGATAGTCTTTGTGTAAACGTATTCAATGTAAAAATCTCACAAAAATCTGAGAGGCTATTTATTGAAGCTGAATGTAAGGAAAATGGTACCAAATACTGCAAAAGTAGTTCTCTCCTCATTTTGATGCCTGCCTTGAAACTGAGTAATATTATCAGGGCACCAGGGGAATCACTGAGGCAGCAATGTTGATGTTTATGCAAGAGAAAGATCTACTGGGATTTAGAATGAAAACATTTTTTTCCTCAAGATAAAGGTAGCACAGAAAAAAATTTTTAGAAAGTAAGTGATCTCAGGAAGAACATTATTTATTTTAATAGTAAACCTTATTATCTCAGGCAGGTACAGCTGATGTTGGAGCAAGGTAATAAAGAATTCCTTTCAGAGACAAAAATAGAAAATCAAGTCTCTGTTATTCCTCTTAGAATTAAATAAAGCATGAGAATAGATGTTTAATTAAGTTTAAAAGAATACTTTTTAATAAAAAGTATCAAAATATTAGACTTAATATTTATACATTTAATTTGTAATAATTATAAATATTTAAATTTATATATTTCTTCAGTTTACTAAATGCATATAAATGAAATTACTTATGTTTTTTGCTATAATTTGCTTTGTTTGCTTTTATTAAGTATTATAACATGGCAGCAATTTAAAGAACCATTACTTCTAATGGTGAAAACCACAATTACTTATGCACAAAGCTAACAGTAACAAAACTATGTAATATTAAAGATAGAATTATTTAAATCAAAAGTGAGTTCCTCTATAAATCATGACATGATGACATCCTGAAATAAATCCTTTAAGTTGACTCACTATGGTTTCTGTTTTTTTATAGTCTCTTATGAAGGATGATGAATGCAGTAGTCCTGTGCCCAAGAAACTAAGATTATTATTATTTTTTAAACATTAGTCAAGAGCAGTAGTGACAAGGGGGAAAGTGTGGAACAAAAAGTTTGAACGGTAATAGACTGAGTAATCAATTGAGATAGCTCACTACCTCCAAATCAAAGATACTAAGATTTAAAGGCAAGTCTATCAATATTTATATTAATAAATAAATAGGTTGTGAAACAGATCTTTAGATAAATCACAGTTTTGCTTCTCAAAATTAATGACCATTTATAAATGTGCATTATATATACATATATACATGTATATTAGATATATTACATATAATTTATGATATATAATATACACATAATATATCATGTATATATATTACATTCTATTATATCTACATATGTGTATATATGCATATAAATATACACATATGTGATCACATATACATATTTGTAAATACAGATATATGTGTATATATATGTATACACACATATACACATATATGTGCACATATGTGTATATAGTAGAAAATCTTAGGTTCAGAAAATTACTTTTTTCTATAACTTAAAAAGAATTAAAATTAAATGCATGAATAAAAGTCATGTATATTTGAATTATGTCAGCTTTCAAACTGATGATTTCTCAACCCAGATTTTTAATATAATTACATCATACTAAGTTTAAGAACATAGCAGGAAGTCTATGAAAACTGGAACAAATTCTACTTGTTTTGCATTTTTGAAACCATAATATGCATGATGTGAAGTAAAATTTAGATACTTTTGCTGCAGACATATTAGTTTCTATTTTTGAAGAAAATTTATAAGGAAACAAGGGGATTTAAGAGATGTTTGAGGAGAAAACGGGCTCTGCCTCCTTTAAATTTTAACTCATCCCTAGAATATGGCTAACTAATTAACATCCTGGCTTTAATAAACTTAATATTATAATATACCCGGTAAGTAAACATAAAATGTTTTTTTGAGTCAGACAAATTTGAAGGTTAAATCAATAAACAATTGCAATTGTTCTTGTGTTATAGTCTAAATAAAATAAAACATTATATAAAATTTTTAAAATACCCTGATTTACATATGTGCATGTTTTGCCTTGCAGTACTTTTTTTCTTGATATTCCATTGTTTCTTTGGACAGAAAAAAAAAATATTAAATTGGAAAGCTCCAACTAAACAAATCATAAAATAAATGATCAGTTTTATTTTTCTTAGCAATTTTTTATTTATTTTAACTTGTTTGACAATTACTTCTTCTTTTTCTGCATTGTTCTTTGATTCAAAATTTGTGTTTTTTCTTTCTTATATTTATAAAATTTTATGAAATAATTCTATGAATATTTAGGTATTACATCGTTTTATAATATCATTGTTCATTATTTCAGACACTAACCCCAGAAAAGCAGTCTATTACAAGGGTTTCTCACCAATGATAAGTTTATATCTTTCATGACCATAATAGGGAAAGGTGTCCATGTAATCAATGGTAAACAGGTGAACAATTCCCATTATTTTCAACGGGCACTGTGCTGTGATTTCTTTCCCATTGAACATAAATTTACTTTTTGATCATTTTAAATGACTCAGGGAAATAATGCACAATTGATGTATTTACTTTTCCTATTGAACTTAAATTTACTTTTTGATCATTTTAAATGCCCTCGGGTAATAAGGCACAATTGATATATTTACTTTTCCTCTTGAAGTTGAATATGGATAAAATTTATAAATTAAAATATGGATTATTCATTATATTTGAACAGTTAACTCTTAAAGAGTTTTTTTCACATTAATACAATATGTAGTAGGAAAAAAGGAGGCAGGTGTATTGGTTTGTTCTCACACTGCTAATAAAAACATATTAGAGACTGGGTAATTTATAAACGAAAAGATGTTTAATGGACTCACAGTTACACATGGCTGGGGAGACCTCACAATCATAACAGAAAGCAAAGGAGGAGCAAAGTCATGTCTTACATGACAGCAGGCAAGAAAGAATGAGAGCCAAACCAAAGGGGAAACTCTTTATAAAACCATTAGATCTCATGAGACTTATTCACTACCACATGAACAATATGGGGAAAAGTGCTCCCATGATTAAATTATCTCTCACTGAGCTTCTTTCACAACACATGGAAATTACGGGAGCTACAATTCAAGGTGAGATTTGGGAAGTGACACAGCCAAATTATACCATTCCAGCCCAGTCCCTCCCAAATCCCATGTCTTCACATTTCAAAACCAATCGTGCCTTCCCAACAGTCCCCGAAAAGCTTAACTCATTTCAGCATTAACTCAAAAGTCCACAGTCCAAAATCTTATCTGAGACAAGTCTCTTCTGCCTATGAACCTGTAGAATCAAAAGCAAGTTAGTTACTTCCTAGATATAATGGGGGTACAGGGATCGGATAAATACACCCATTCCAAATGAGAGAAATTGACCAAAATGAAGGGGCTAAAGGTCCCATGCAAGTCCAACATCCAGTGGGGCAGTCAAATCTTACGGTTCCATAACGATCTCATTTGACTCTATGTCTTACATTCAGGTCATACTGATGCAAGGGATGGGCTCCCATTGTCTTGGGCAGCTCAGTACCTGTGACTTTACAGGGTACAGCCTCGCTTCCAACTAGTTTCACTGGCTGGTGTTGAGTGTCTGCAGCTTTTCCAGGCACATGGTGCATGCTGTTAGTCATTCTACAACTCTGGGGTCTGGAGGATGGTGGCCCTCTACTCACAGCTCCACTAGACATTGCCTCAGGGGGTACACTGTGTGAAAGCTTCAGCCCCACATTTTCCTCCTGTATCATTCAAACAGAGGTTCTCCATGTGGGCTCCACCCCTGCAGCAAGCTTCTGCCTGGACATCCAGGCATTTCCATACATCCTCTGAAATCTAGGTGGAGGTTCCCAAACTTCATTTCTTGACTTCTGTGCACCCATAGATTCAACATCCTGTGGAAGTGCCAATGCTTGGGGCTTGCACCTTTTAAAGCTACAGCCCAAGCTGTACCTTGGTTCCTTTTAGCCATGACTAGAGTAGCTGAAATGAATGATACCAAGTCCCTATGCTGCACACTGCAGAGGGGCCCTGGGCCCAGCCCCCAAAACCATTTTCTTCCTCCTAGGCCTCAGGGTCTGTAATGGGAGGGGCTGCCACAGAGATCTCTGTCATGCCCTGGAGGTATTTTTCTCATTGTCTTGGGGATTAGCATTTGGCTCCTTGTTACTTATGCAAATTCCTGCAGCTTGAATTTCTGCTCAGAAAATAGGTTTTTTCTTTTCCATTGCATTTCAGGCTGCAAATTTATGAACTGTTATGCTCTGATTCCCTTTTAAAGCTAAATGCTTTTAACAGCACCCAATTCAGCTCTTGAATGCTTTACTGCTTAGAAATTTTTTCTACCAGATACCATAAATCATCCCCTCAAGTTCCAAGTTTCATAAATCTCTAGGGCAAGAGCAAAATGTTGCCAGTTTTTTGCTAAAATATAGCAAAAGTCACCTTTACTCCAGGTCCCATGTTCGTCACCTCCTTTTGAGCCACCTCAGCCTGGATTTCATTGTCCATGTCATGATCAGTATTTTTGGTTAAAACCATTAGACAAATCTTAGAAAGTTCCTAACTTTCCTATGTTTTCCTGTCTTCTTCTGAGCCTTCCAAACTGTTCCAACACTTGCCTGTTACCCAGTTCCAAAGTTGCTTCCACATTTTTGGGTATCTTTAGAGTAGCACCCCACTCTACCAGTACCAATTTACTGTATGCATCTGTTCTCACACTATAATAAAGACATACCCAAGACTGAGTTATTTATCAAGAAAAAGAGGTTTAATGGACTCACAGTTCCATGTGGCTGGGGAGGCCTTACAATCATGGCAGAAGGCAAAGGAAGATCAAAGTCACATTTAAAATGGGAGCAAGCAAGAGAGTGAGAGCCAAGTGAAAGGAGAAATCCCTTATAAAACCATCAGATTTCATGAGACTTATTCAATACCACAAGAACAATATGGGGGAAACTGTTCCCATGATTCAATTATCTCCTACTGGGTGCCTCCCACAACACATGAGAATTATGGGAGCTACAATTCAACTACAGATTTGGGTGGGGACACAGGCAAACCATAGCAGCAGGATATTTAATAACTAGATAGGGACACAGAGCAGATTAAACTGCATTACTTTATATTTTACAATCTTGACAATGCACTTATTTTATTACATCTTAAATCATTCACAAACAAATATCTTCTGAAGTGATTTGTCACATCTAAAGTCATTTCTCAATTAAATATCTTCTGTTTTACTTTTGGAAAAAGAAATAACTAAAAATAATTATTACCAAGGAATAATTCAAGGTCTCTTTATACATATAAAGTAAAATATTATTTAACATTTTTAGTTTATTATTTTATCTACTCTTTACACAAATGAGCATTAATAATATTATTTATAGTAGGCTTACCTTATTTGGTTAGTGTACTTAATTTGATAACAATTATCTCCATAAGTAAAACATTTGTGTCTTTTGACTCATAAACTATGTCTAGATATGATGCAAATTTTAATTCATGGTCCTAAGCTATCATATAAAATGCTTCATTCGGTCCTAAAGTAGCCACAGTAATAAATCAGTGTACAAGTTGGGTAAGTTTCTTTACCCTGCCATGTGCATATTCTACTGGATTTTGACAACCATTTTAGTAACAGCTTTTCATTCATGACTTCTCAGCCTTTTCACCTGCCATCAAGCATCTATTGCTTTTATATCCATTATAAGTTATACAATCTCTTCACAAACAAAACTCAATTATAATCCCAAGTCATTCATCCATTTATCTGTTGATGGATAATTAGTTTGATTCCATATTTTGTCTATTGTGAATACTGTAGAAATAATCATGGGAATGCAGATATCTCTTTGATACATTGGTTTTCTCTCTCTTGAATATATACCCTGCAGGAGGATTTCTGGGTCATAAGTAGTTCTATTTTTAGTTTATTGAGAACTTCCATACTGTTCTCTTTAGTGGTCATGTGGTACATATACACAATGGAATATTATTCAGCCATAAGATAATAAAATTCTGTCATTTGCAAAATCATAGGTAGAACTGGGGGACATTGCATGTTTTCACTCATATGTAGGAGGTAAAAAAAGAAAATTGAACACATAAAGATAGTAGAATGATAATTCTCAGAGGATAGGAAGGGTAATGAGGAGGGGGAAATAATGAGGGGATGGTTAATGGGTGCAAAAATACAGTTAGAAATAATAAGATCTAGTTTTTGGTAGCACAATAGGGTGATAATCATTAACATTAAATTATTTCATATGTCAAAACAATTGAAAGATTGAAATTGGAGTGTTCCTATTAAGAGGAAAAAATAATTTGAGGTGATGGATACCCCAATTACCCTGAATTGATCATTACACAGTGTATGCTTGCATCAAATATCACACATATACCATAAATAGGTACTACTATGTGTCTATAATAATTATAAATAAAAACATAAAATAAAATGAAATAAAATCTCAAGTCAAGTGATTCTACTTGGCAAGAGGATCCACAAGAAGAGAAGCTAAGAGCATATATGACCATATGAGTAAAATGTTTGTTTGTTCATTATCACAGGTATTAATTCAGCTAATATTTATTTCGAGTATACTTTGTGCTGAACATTCTTCTATCCATTGGTGAATAAATCAGTGCCAGTTAAGTCTCTTTATCTTACAATGTGTATATTATAGTATATCTATACCACCACTATAGTGCAGTTTTCATTCACAGATGTCCCACAGTCATAATTTCATATTTTATAGTTTCCTACAACTTGTATATATGTTGTTCCCACAGTGTGTGTATATAACTGTATTTAGACATACACAAACACACACACACACACACACATATATATATATTTGTGTTTATAAATGTGTATGGACATGAATATATCTATATTTCTATCCTTCCATCTATATAACCTCCCTCACTTCTGAATTGTAAATACATTTCCATTCCAAACATTTCACTTATAAGGGACTCAATTTAGAATTTTTTAAAAATGAGAAAATGCAAATCACAAAACATCTATTTTTAGTTTCTTTTTAAAAAATTATGAATATGTAACAGTTGCCTATATTTATTAGGTACATGTGATGTTATAATACAAGCATATTATGTGTAATTATTAAACCATGGTGATAAAGATATCCATCACCTATAACATTTATCATTCCTTTGTGTTAGAAACATTCCAATTTTTATTTTTTAGTTATTTTAAAATATACAATAAATGATTTCTAACTATTGTTACTCTATTGTACTACTGAACACCAAATCTTATTCTTTCTGTCCAACTGGTGGGTGAGTTCAGTAGTTTGGTTTTAATTCTTCTCAGAGAAAAGAACAGGCAAGAATATTTTCAGTTCCTAAAATTTATGATAGCTAGTTAGCTAGATATGGGTAATATCTAGATAGATGCAGATGAAAAGAGAGTTTTGTTTACTCTGTTTAAAATTGGTACAATAGATTCCACTGTGTTGTCTGAAAAAAACAGCTAGTATTTTAATTGGTTTAAGAATTGGAGTATTGTACCAGGTTCTACAAAATAGCCATGGCTTAGTTAAAAGGGTGGAGAATTTTCATATGAACTCAGCTACTTCATTTTGTAAAGCTGATAAATTGAGTTTCCTAGTGGCAGCATGTTTGTTGCAGCTGTCATGTTCTGTATGTTGACCAGTCAGTGTGCCAACCAATGCTATAGCAATGCCAGAAATTATAAAGTCTAAATCTTGGTATAATTTGGCTCCATGTCATCAGATTCAACAAAATCCAGTAAGAGACAGTAAACCAATCGAACTAATTTAAAAACAGAGATGGAAGGAAATACAGTTTAGTAAATGGAAAGATTTACTATGTTCCCAATTAGAAACCACAAAAGTTCAAAAAAAAAAAAAAAAGAATTGCTTTTGTATGTAAAGTGAAAAGGTCTGGGAGCTGCAACCTAAGCAGAAGGTCAAACTAGTACCTGCAACACAAACGTGATGAGCTTGTTGACAAAGGGAATGAGTCTATTGGAAAAGATAATTTAACTGGTTTGGTTTCACACACAGGTTCATTATTTAATAAAGTTCCAGCCTAGTAGCCATTAAGTTGAGGAAAAGGGACATAGATTCAGCTTAGAGGCCTGTAAGTAAAGTATTATCGTCTTCAGCCTTACAAACTATATGCAGAGAGTACTAAGTGGTGAGATTATCTGCAATAAAATAAACTGGGAGCCTTATAAGTTTTTGCTAAAACAGCACTACCAAAAACCCCAAGACCTATCTTGAAACTATCTGTACATATTAAATTCTTAAAAGATTGCTTAGAATGCCCAAGTTTAATCTTTAAGATCTCAATTACTAAAGCTGTGCAGACTCTAAAAATTATGTACTTTTTCTGCCCACCTCATGGTCATGAAAGATAATGAGTAAAGAGTAGCTTTCTCGATAGTAATGCTATGCAAGAAGCATGTTTCACTGCAAGAGTATGGGACTGAAATTTTACCTATGAGAGATATTACCTAGAATATTTTCTCTTTTCCTCTTTCCTAAATTGGATATTTTATCCCTAGTATTCTATTACATCTTCACAGCATGTATTACATATAGATTATTGTGTATACTAGTGACAAATAACTTGGCTTTTTAAATACAAGATCAGCAGTCCCCAGATTTGAACTTGACTGAAAAAATTGAACATCACTCAGATATCCTTGACCTTGATATGGAGTCAAATACTGAACTTGATAGGAAAATTATGTTTATCTTTCTTAGAAAGGTGGCGAGTGTGTGTCATGCATAGACAAAAAATGGTATAAATTTTGTGGAAACCAAAGGGGTGGACTCGGAGAAAAACAAAACAAAACTGTCAATATCTATTTTTATTCTTTAATAATATAACTTTTTATTCAGAGTGGCAATGCGTCCAGCTTTAGCACAACATTTCTCAGCCTCTTTGATGTGGGAACATGACTATATTCTGATCAGTAATGTGTAAGAAGTAATGGTATGTGGAAATTCTCACTGGGACCTTGCTCAGCTGGAAAGTGAGTTGCTATCGCCCTCCTCTCTTTCCTCTTTTCTCTTGTCTCAACACAAATGTTTCCCAAAGCTGCTGTGGCATAGTTTGTTTTCTTTTTTTTCTTTCTCTTGAGAATGAAATCCAGAGGAAAAAGAAAAAGCCCACATTCACAATGACTTCATGGGAATTATAAAGTGGTCTTAGATCACTTACATCTGGACTTTTTGTTATGTGTGAGATAAATAAACCAGAGTCATATTTAAAATATTATGTTTTTCCATTTGTTTGTGTCCTCTCTTATTTCCTTGAGCAGTGGTTTGTAGTTCTCCTTGAAGAGGTCCTTCACATCCCTTTGTTGGGGTCCGTGTGTTTCCTAAACAAAGGAATGAACACACAAGACAGCACAGGATGAGACAAACATGGCGGCCGCCCCGAACGACATGCTCTGCTTTATTTTATACAGTCGTTTGTGGAATGTTGCCAAGTCACAAGACACATTGTTTTTCTGACCTTTCCCTGACTTTCTGGATTTTCAAGATGTTTACACATAAACCAGCCCCCAGGGTCTGCTGTTTGCAGCTGGCTCCTTTGTCCTCCCTGTTTGCAGAGAAGGAACGCCCTGCTTGGTTTGCAAGAGCAGGACTTATCGGGAACGTCTCCTTTGCGAGCATGTAGTCCTCTACATCCCTTGTAAGTTGTATTTTACTCTCTTTGTAGCAATTGTGAATGTGAGTTCACTCAGGATTTGGCTCTCTATTATTGGTATATAGGAATACTTGTGATTTTTGCACATTGATTTTGTATCCTGAGACTTTGCTGAAGTTTCTTATCAACTTAAGGAGAGTTTGGGCTGAGACAACGGGGTTTTCTAAATATACAATCATGTCATCTGCAAAGACAGACAATTTGACTTCCTCTCTTCCTGTTTAAATACTAATTATTTATTTCTCTTGCCTGAATGTCATGGCCAGAACTTCCAATATTATATTGAGTAGGAGAGTGGTGAGAGAGGGCATCCTTGTCTTATGCCAGTTTTCAAAGGGAATGCTTCCGGCTATTGCCCATTCAGTATGATATTGGCTGTGGGTTTGTCATAAATAGCTCTTATTATTTTGAGATATGTTCCATCAATACCTAGTTTATAGATAGTTTTTAGCATGATTGGGTGTGGAACTTTATTGAAGGCCTTTTCTGCATCTGTTGAGATAATCATGTGGTTTTTGTCATTGGTTCTGTTTATGTGATTAATTATATTTATTGATTTGCATATGTTGAATCAGCCTTCCTAGGGATGAAGCTGATTTGATCTTGGTGGATAAGCTTTTTGATATGCTGCTAGATTCAGTTTGCCAGTATTTTATTGAGGATTTCTGCACTGATATTCATCCATGTTCATGGATAGAAAGAATGAATATCATAAAAATGCCCATACTGCCCAAAGTAATTTACAGATTCAATGCTATCCCCATCAAGTTACCATTGCCTTTCTTCACAGAATTAGAAAAAAATAATTAAAACTGCTTTACATTTAATATGGAACCAAAAAAGAGCCCGTATAGACAAGACAATCCTAAGCAAAAAGAACAAAGCTGGAGGCATCGTGCTACCAGACTTCAAACTGTAATACAAGGCTACAGTAAGCAAAACAGCATGGTACTGGTACCAGAACAGATATATAGACCAGTGGAATAGAGCAGAGGCCTCAGAAATAATGCCACACATCTACAACCATCTGATCTTTGACACACTTGACAAAAACAAGCAATGGGAAAAGGATTCCCTATTAAGCAAATCGTGCTGGGAAAACTGGCTAGCCACATGCAGAAAGCTGAAACTGGACCCCTTCCTTACACTCTGTACAAAAATTAACTCAATTTGAGTTAAAAACTTAAACATAAGACATAAAACCATAAAAACCCTAGAAGAAAACCTGGGCAATACCATTCCGGACATAGGCATGGGAAAAGACTTCATGACTAAAACACAGAAAGTAACAGCAACAAAAGTCAAAATTGACAAATGGGATCTAATTAAACTGAAGAGCTTCTGCACAACAGAAGAAACTATCATCAGAGTGAACAGGCAACCTACAGAATGGGAGAAAACTTTTGCATTCTATTCATCTGACAAAGGGCTAATATCCAGAATCTATAAGGAACTTAAATAAATTTACAAGAAAAAAAAACAAACAACCCCCCACCCCCATAAAGTGGTCAAAAGATATGAACAGACATTTCTCAAAAGAAGACATTTATGTAGCCAACAAATATATTTTTAAAAGCTCATCATCACTGGTCATTAGAGAAATGCAAATCAAAACCACAATGAGATACCACCTCATGCCAGTTAAAATGGTAATCATTAAAAAGTCAGGAAACAACAGATGCTGGAGAGGATATGAAGGAATAGGAATGCTTTTACACTTCTGATGGGAATGGAAATTAGTTTAGCCATTGTGGATGACAGTGTGGCAATTCCTCAAGGACCTAGTACCAGAAATACCATTTGACCCAGCAATCCCATTACTGGGTATATACCCAAAGGCTTATAAATCATTCTACTATAAAGACACATGCACACCTATGTTTATTGCAGCATTATTCACATAGCAATGACTTGGAACCAACAAAAATGCCCATCGATGGTAGACTGGATAAAGAAAATGTGGGACATATACACCATGGAATACTATAGAGCTATAAAAAAGGGTAAGTTCATGTCCTTTGCAGAGACATGGATGAAGGTGGAAACCATCATTCTCAGCAAACTAACAGGACCAGAAAACTAAACAGCACATGTTCTCACTCAAGTGGGAGCTAAACAATGAGAACACATGGACACAAGAAGGATAATATCACACACTGGGGCCTGTCAGGGGCTAGGGGGCTAGGGGAGGGATTGCACAAGGAGATTGCACTAGGGATTGCATCTACTTGATGTAGATGATGGGTCGATGAATGCAGCAAACCACCATGGCACATGTATACCTATGTAACAAATCTGCACGTTCTGAACGTGTACCTCAGAACTTAAAGAATAATAATAATAATAATAATAATGAGATTATATCCAGACACCATTACTCAAAATGAAATTGTGTCCTGATAGAAGCTGCAAACACTAGATTTATAAATGAGATGATTTCAGCTAGAACTAAGAGAAATACCTTTGCAAAGGACAGAATAATTGGCTGTAAGGTAAATAAAGGCCCACTGAGGTGGTAAAATTTGAGCTGAGTAGCAACTAAGGAGGATGATATGTGAAGATCTCCAAAGAAAAAAAAAATTGCAGGCAGAGGAAAATGTAAGAGTGAAGAACTTGAGTCAGGAAGCATTTGCAAATAATTGAAAGGCCAGAGGAACAGGAAGATATGTGTTATGGGAGAGTAGCAGAGAATTAGAATTATATGAGAAAGACTGGCAGTTGGCTAACTATGAAGAATTATAAAATTTTATTTTATTTTCAAGAGAGATTTGAAGCCATGGGGGTAGTTTCAGTAAAGTGAGGGCATACTTAATTTATAATTATCACTTTCACTGCTCTGTAGAAAATGAATTTTAGGTGCTTAACAGTTGAAACACATAGACAAATAAAAATTATTATGGGACTCTAGGAGAGAAATGATAGTAGTTTGTTTTAATGGTAGAAATAATGGAAATGGTAAAAATGCTCAAGTCAGGATACATTGTGTGATGAGAGGTAGATACTCTGGTAATTTGATGAGAGGATGGAGTATTTGAGAGGGGATGAAAATAACAAGGTTATTGTATTTGTTATTGTGTTGATGGTAGCTTTGGTGATGGTAAGGATGATGAGTTAATGGTCCCAGTGACATATACTGGATTTGAATATTATTATAATAGAATCTATTGGAATTTTAAAAATAAACCTAAAAAAATAAACATCAACAAAGTATACAAGAAAACATAAAACTTGCTAATTGTAAATATGTGAATACCTCCAGATAAACACTGCCAAATAAAGAAATAGCAACAGTGTCTTTTCATTCTCATGAATCTACATACCTAAACTATGTACTATTCTGATTTCTCTCACCATACATTAGCTTTACATTTTTTAAATTTATAGGTAATATGAACTATCTGACATGCATTATTTTTGTGGGTACTTGATCATTTTGGTAAACATTATGTTTACAAAATTTATCCAGTTTATGACAAATAGTAGTTTTTTCCCATTACTGTTTGATATTTCATTGTATTAATACCAAATTTTATTTATCCATTCTATTTTTTTTGAATATTTGGACTGTTTCAGTTTCCATTTTAATATAATTGTGTGTGTCTTTTGATGTATAAGATACACATTTCTTTGGAGTATATACATAGATTTAAAATTTCTGGATAATAGAAAGTGCATGTTTTCACCTTTAGTAATTCATTTTTATTATTATTATTATTATATTCTATGACTCCTAGTGGCTTATGAGAGTTACTGTTGCTTCATATCCATGTCAACAGTTGGTATTATGGGTTGTTAATTTTAGACGTTGTGGTAGGTGTTTAGTGTTATCTTTTCATAATTTTAATTTGTATTTTCTATTTTTCTTTTTTTTTTGGCACATTCAGCAAGCACATATTTATTGGGAATGAGTGAGGAAGGTCTGAAAGCATATGGTGTGATCATACAGATGGCTGAGGGCCCTAGATTTCCTTGTAGGTTTGCTTTCACGTGGAGCTGGGTTTTGGGCTCAGGGTCATCAGATTCCAAAGCCATGCTCTGACTCCTATACTGTGTTACCTGTTCAAAATAAATGAAGATAAGCTGTTAATTGATGTATTATGCAGGGCCATGAAGATTTGTAAAGAGGTTCCTACTATAAACAATTAATGAGGTTGTGAAGATTTTAGAAGCTTTTTGCCTATTTAACCATCCTTCTGCTGTTTAAATTTTGCACATTTTTACGTTAGGTTGTTTGTCTTTTTCTAATCTGTTTAATGTGGGTCATGAGTCCTTTGTTATATAAATCTAGATCTATAATCCAGATCTATATTATTTTTTCTTTCTATAAATCTACTTATAATCCATGGCTTGCTTTTTCAATCTTTGACGAAGTCTTTTCGTGACTAAAAAGCCTTAAACTTAATATAGAACAGTTTACCAGTGTTAAAAGGTATGATTAGAGTTTTATATCTTGTTCTAGAAAACTTTGCCTATCTTAGATCATGAAGATATTCTCCTCTATTTTCTTCTAAATAACTTTTTTTATACACTGAAATTTATTCTTATGCATGTTTTGATGCATAAGATATATAATGCATATATATGTATAAAATCTATAATTTACTCAAAATCATTTGTTTCCTCACTAAAATGGTGTTTCAATGTTGTCATTAATTTAGTAGTGCTAATTTTTAAGTTCTATTTCTATACTTAATTCTGTGTGTTTGGTCTACTTTCTATGCTTGTACAAATTTCTAATTTATTACAATTCTATAACAAATATTTATATCTGGTATTGTATATCACCTAAGTTCCTTCTTTGCATTCAAAACTGTCTTCTCTATCTTGGCTGTTCACTTTTACTTATAAATTCTAAAATCATACTGTCAATTTTTTACTAAAATATTCAAATGACTATAAATTTTTCTATTTAAGTTTTGTCAATTTTTTAAAATTTTATTATATACATATATTATTCATATTTAATTACATGTTTATTTTTTATAAACTATTTGACTATTATAAACTATATTTATTTCTAGTAATTGTTTGTCTTGCCTTAGTATTCTTTTCTTTGTATATTCATGGTATATCTTCTTCATCATTTTTCTTCATATTGTCTGTGTTCTCATATAGATTTACATCTCATTAAATCATATTTGAGGATTTTGCTTTTTAATTTCATTTGGCAATTTTTGACTTTTAATTAGATTAGCTTACTTTAATTTAATTACTAAAATACCCGGAGTAAACCTTACCATTTTGCTTTTTATTTCCTGCTTATTTCACCTATTCTATGTTTATCTTTTATTTCCTATATTATTTTGGATTAGACAAAATATTTGAAATATTATTCAGTTTTTATTTTTGTTAAATTCTTAGTTAAATGAGATTATAGAATTATTATTTGATTTAATGGAGTCTACCATAAATGATCAATTTTATTATACTGTATCTTAGATAAACCAGAACCATAGAATACTTTAACTCCATCCACCACATTGTATCATTGTATGACTCATGTTACAGATTTAATTATGTGCCTATTAGTGATGCACATGATGTAATTATGTGTTTGGTCAAATACAATTTAGATTTACCTGTATATTTAACCTTTTGATTGCTGGTAATTCCTTTCTGTCTTTCTGTACTTCCATATGGGATCATTTTTTTTCCACCTGACAAACTTACTTCTTCAACTGCAGGTCTGCCAAAAATGAATTATCTTAATTTTTGGTTTGTATGTATTATTGTTTTAGTTTTAAGTATATTTTCACTGAATATGGATTGATGATCTTTTTTTAAGCATGTAAAGATATGAATCCATGGTCTTTTGTCTTCCATTGTTTCAATAGAGAGTAATAGAGTAGGTCTTACTTTTTGTTGCCAACATGTCTCTTTGATAATAAAAATGTACCTTGAAATGTGAAGTTTAATGATATATTTCATATTTTTTGAATATTTTTGGTTATGATATCTTCAAAAGTATCTTTTGCTGTATTTCTTCCTCTCCCTCTCTTGTGGAACTTCAACTGCATAACATTTTATTGTGCATTTTTCCTCATACATTTTATATGCTCTTTGATGTATTTTATATATTTTTCCATCTATTTTTCCTTGTGTACTTTGGCATTGATATTAACCTATTTTTCAGTTCATTAATTATGTATTTAACTGTGTCCAATCTGCTATAAAGTCCATTTGTCATATTCTTTATTTTAATTCTCATAATTTCCTGTCTCAAAATTTCATTATGACTTTTTTAAAAACGTTCTAGTCCTACTTAAATCAATCATGTTATCAAAGTTTTGGAACTTATTACTCACAAGTATTTATAAGTTTGGTAATATAAGACTAATGTTTGGAACTCATTTGTACATATTTGTATGTTATTATGGTTATCTCTTAATTTTAATTTTTTAAAAATATGGATTTCACATATGAAAATTTGAAGAGGATCTGGATAATTAATTAACACAGAGAATATAAACTTTGTGTTCTGGCAGGCATATTGATTTTGAGATTTCTCAATTCCGTCAGTGACAGAGTTTACTACAGGATACTTTCAAAGTCTGTGAAGCATAATAAACCTCTATTTAGTCCCCAACCCTAAGGCGTAGCCTTTTAAGCTTCCCATATGGAAGCTTAATATGTTCACCAGAAATCCTTCTTGGTAGGCATTAAACTACATTTTCCCCCTAGTTTTATTTAGGACTGATGAAAGCTCTGCTGAGATTATTATAAACCAATTTTTTCTTGGCTTCTTAGCCCCCTTTATATTACAGGTGAAATACCTCAAATATCTCAAGTAGAAAAACTGGTGCAGATTTTCATCCTGTCTTCAGTACTATTTTTCTCTCCAAAATGTTGACTTAGTGTTTGTTGGCCTGGTACTTATTACCTTCAAATTTTGTCTCCTCAAATTTATGACATAATTAAAAATTATTCTGGCTATTCTGGTTCCTAATGGGTACCCTTCTTCAGCCTCCAGCACTGAGAATGTAGAACTTGGAAGTGTCTTGCAGCATGGGGATCTCATGTCAGTGAACTGTCATTTTCTTCCCCAAAATATTAACACATAATGTCATGGCTGTCTCTGATGCTGTCTATTTCCTAGAATATATATGTTGCTGCTGTTTGTTGTTATCTAGCTTTTGTAGTTTTTCTTGATACAGGTTAATCTGGTAAAAGTTTCACCATCATAAGCATGACCCCTGGGGTTTTGCCTTTAGCAACTATTTAGTTGTGCCATGTATTAAAATGTGACATGTTCATGCAGAAACACATACGAGGGTGACAGAAATACATGATTCTGTCTTGGATGTGTAAAGTGTGAAATGCCTTTAATACACACAAGTGGATAGGATCAGTCAATAATTGCATGTTTAAATCTGGTTTATTCCTGAATTCAACAATTAATGTCAATTATATACCAGATACTCTTCTTATGGCCCAGTAATAAAGACACATGTGATTTAAAAATACATTAAAAGATATGTAAATGATGTAAAAATAACTGTATATTTTATAAATTATGTTTTCACATGTTTTGCATAACATATAAAATCTGCTATAATGTTTTTTTCATAATTTATAATTTTCTTACTGAATATTTCTTATATTTATTTCTTATGTGATGGTTTATAGTTTCATAGCACTTTTTGCTTCTCTGAAACATCCTTAATATATAATAACACATTTAATATTATATAGTGAGATTAAATAATTGCTTCCAATAAGGCTTTTAAAGCCTTTTTGAGAAACTTTATGAAAAATGTATTGATAGGATAATTGGGGTCTTGTATTTGCTTGTTCAGTTATACCTCTCTGCTACAACCTGTCCTGCTTAGCATAAAGTGTGGCTCTGCCATGAATCCTAATGAATTACATGACTTCCTCTAAATTTTCCAACAACTCAGTAAGGAAGTTATTATATTTATATCTGCATATTTTTAAAAATTTGAAGCATACAGGTTTAAAACTTTGGCGATTTCTTAATTTTTACAAACATGCAAAAGACCACACACAGAAAGCCGGGACATGATATATGGAACAGGGAGAAGTAGAACCAGAGTTTGACTGTCACTTGCATAAACATTAGAAATAAATGAAAATTTTACTGATATTCAGAGAAATTCATACTATGACTTTTGTTTCCTAGATTTCATCAAGTATCTTTAAGTATTAGAAAATACACACTTGTAATATTCATTAATAATTTTTAAATATCTCAAAATCTGTTATTTTTCACTCACACTGTATTTTTCCAATACTAATGCATTAGTTGCTTTATTAGTCCTTCTTCCAATTGTTTTTTTTTTTTTTAAACTCATCACTCACGCTGCACCAGATATTATAATAAAATTATACATGGTCATGTAAATTAAGTATGTTGTGGGTTGAATGTTTGTTTTTCCCTAAAATTCATAGATTGAAGCCCTAACCTCCAATGTGATGATATTTAGAGATAGGACTTTTGGGTTTATTAGGTTTAGATGAGATTATTAGGATTAGGTGATTAGGATTAGGTGATTAGTATTAGGTGAAGATGGGGGGGGCGCTTATGATGGAATTAGTGCCTTATAAAATGACATTGAAGAGCTAGCTTTCACTGTCTCCACGATATAAGATAGAGCAAAAAGGCAACAGTCTGTAAGTCAGCAAGTGGACCCTTTCCAGAACTTTACAATGCTCACATCATAATCTCAGACTTCCCAATGCCCAGAACAATGATAAGTATATTTCTGTTGTTAACACCTCCCAGTGTGTAGCAGGCCAAGCCAAATACTATGCTACTTATAGTAAATATGCATTATAAATACATACCTATACAAAATCTCTGAATGCCAGGCCAACAGAGGACCCCTAAGAAGCATAGAGCAGTAGTTCTTAACAATTAAAGTATGTGAGAATCACCTGGAGGATTTAATAAATTACAGATTGATGGCTCACCTCAAGATTTTTATTTAGTACACCTAGTATATTTTTGAGAATTCGCATTTTTGCAGAGTTCCCAGGTGTTGATACTATTGTTGGTCTGTGGACTTTATTCTGAAACCAAGGCTCTAGACCAGGTGTCAAAATATATTTTTAAAAAATATCTGTTATTTTAAAACCTGTCAAGCATTCAAGTTTGCCTTAGCTAGCTTTGTAATTTAAAGTGGTTTGCCAGAATATGTTCCTAAACATTCTGTAATACTTAAAACATTTATCTTGTGACAAAATAAGTCACTTTTAAATAGAAACAAAAGGATGATGAGGCTTCTAAAAAGACGAAAAATATTCAGTTTAATATTTTAACTCTCTCACACATAAAAAAAATGTGTGCTGATAATAGAGCTTTATCTCCTGCTAGCTTCACTCCTAGAAATATGGACTAGAAAAACAAGAATGCATGCCTGATTTTGATGCATAAGTGTCTTTTTCTTCTTGTAAGAATTTATTTATATAGGCATTTGAATTTTGGATTAAACGTTTTGTTTCTTTCCCTTTGAGAATTCAAGATATTATGAACACTTGAGGTTTTTGAGAATTTGTTGAATGAGAGATAAATGTGTATACTTCCCTTTAGAGCTATCACTAAATATATGACCAAACCACCAAATAAGATTTTCTCTGAATTTATTAGACATTCTGTATAAGGAAAAAAACTGCTCAAATTAAAATTTGTTTGAAATTTTTATATAAATGAGACTCCAAACATACTTCTTAGAGAAAGTGCTACTGATAAAAATATAACATAAAATGTTAAAAAATATGTGAAAGACAGGATATATCTATTTGCCTCCTTCTGTAAAAGGCTTGAAACACACATTTGCTCACACATAATACAAGTTTTCGTTGTAAAAATTCTCATTACAAAATGATAAAGAAAAATAAAAACATAAAGAAAAAGTGAGCATAGTTTATAAATAGAGTAGGCAAAAGAAAAGTAAATGGTCAATATATAAGGAAAAAAACATATTTCCACACTATTTTTGAAAGGGAAATCTCACAAAATGCCTTTGATTGTGTATGAAATACAATGGCGATTAATTTTCCTTCCTTTCAAATCTTCAACAATTAAAAACAGAAGTATTGATGACATCGAGTTCTATTGACAGAGCAGGTAATAAAACATTTTCAAAGAGTAATCTGGAAATATTTATTTAAATTACATATAAATGCTGTGTCATTTATTCCTACTTCAAACTTTTGGAAGCCTAGCTTAAAACAATACAAGCACAGGTTAAATCAATACTTGCATGCAGACATTCATGAGAAGTTAATTCGTAAAAGAAAAAAATAAGTAGAGAAACTAGAAACAACTTGAATGTGGATTAAATTGAAAAGACTGAATACATTATGATGTAGCTGATAGATATTATACAGCTATTGAATATAACTATATATGTTATATCCCTATCACATACACAAATACATGTTTGCACACAAATAACAAGAGGGGTGGGGGGATGAAATAATTGTTAGCTATTCTTCAAATCTCCAAAACTGTCAGTTATGATATTTCACCTCCTATATACCTCCTCCAACACTTTATGTATTGTTAAATTTTCTAAACATTATATTCCAGACATCATTTTAACAGAACTTACATTCTTCTTTCATCTTTTTCATATTTTATTATTTAGCTCATCCATGGATTATTCATCTTAATACTAATTGTATTAATTTTCATGCTTTCTTCCATGAAAATAGTTTCTAAATTGCTTCTTTCTTATAGCATTCCAATCTTGCTTTATGGATATCAAATCCAGCTGTTCTATTGATTCATCTTCATCCTCCTTTTTTTTTTGGATTTCTAAAAATGTCTGGTAATTTTTTTAATGTTTCTTCATATTTGCAAATAAAACAAGCTCTGGTTTATTTAGATAGCTGTAGGAGATTTTGTTTTTGTTTTCTGTACAGTCTTCTGCCACTATTGGGCAATGCCTATGGTAAAATATGGATGAGAGGACCAGGGTTACAGACATGTGGCTTCATCAGAGAATAAGTGGAAACTCTGGAACTTCCCGCAATGTTAAAATAACTTTTCTCTAATAATTGTGAACGACATTATATTTTCTGTTAAGCAAAGTTGTATTGCCTTACCTTGCCTTTCTTTCAGCCCATCTTTTTTGGAGGGCCATTACATTGAAATTGACTCCCTTAACTACTCGGATAATTTTTAAATGCCCATGTCCTATGTTTCTTACTAGTTAACGAGCCCTCATTTAGTACACTTTTAGCTCTCCTTATGAAGAACCTTACTTATCTCTGGTAAATTTTTTCTGCTTTCATTTCTTCACCAATGTGATTTCACAAGTAGTTGAACAGCCTGAAATGTATTTAAAAATTTCAACTATTTATGGATCTTCCAGTGTTTAGCTCTTTGACTGGATATTCTCCATGTTTGTTTTAAGCTGATGATGCCATTCTAGACCCATTCATTAGCCAACTCTGCCTTCTCTACAAATTATAATGTTCATTCTGAAGAGTTCCACTTTACCTGTTACACAACACTGTCCAATTCTCATTCTTTCTAGCTTCTAACTTTGCTTACTCCTCTGTTAATAGCCTTACTCTTATATTGCAGGGCATAGTTTTGTATCATTGTAATCTTGATTGTGATTCAGAGTCTTTTTATTCAGTTTCTCTATGTGAAATGCTACTGATTTCCTCTGAACACAGAATCTGGGTGCCATCCACTTGTGGTTGATGTTTTGTGGAAATTAGCCACTGTCCTGCAAGCCGAAACTGTTCAGTGGTATTGATTACACCACTCTGGGGAGGCCTGTTCTGTGTAAATACAATTCTTTATTCTCCACAATGCCTTGAGGCATGGTATTTGCCAAAACAATATTTATCCACTGGCACTTCATTTTAATGGCAAGGTTGGGAAATATATTTTTCACACCATTTTTTTATAAGTGCTCACTTCACTTAGCAAATCCTTAAAGTATGATTCAACTTTTATTGGTTTTCCATTGTCAGTGCACAATTCTAAAATTTGGTGCCAGTATTGAAAGATATTCCTAATCCTACCTGCAAGTCAAGAATCACTGAGCATTTCAATTTCACTAGAGAAGTAATAGGCTCAAGGAGCTTGCGGGTAGAGAGATAGTATCACAGAAAACTCACAAAGATGGTATAGTTATTGACAGCTCTGAAGATCCTAAGGGACAGCAGACTCTTAAAAGGGAAATTTGCTAACGGAATTGATAAAGTACACGTTTGATTTGTGAAGTGAAGAAAAATATCTCTACCAAAATAAAATCAGTGTAAATCGGGGAATAGAACTGGACATAAGAGCTAAAAACTACTCAAAATATTGTGAATGTAATTAGATTTATTGCATGCATGTACATTCAGAGATAGATACAATTAACCTTATTTGTTCTGTGATTTCTGTCTTGCAGTTTGAAATCTGTACCATTTGTGAGTAATTTTTTTAAAAGCATAATCAGATTAAATAGGTATTGTCAGGGATTGCTGCCAGCTGGACTTTAGTATGTACCGGTCTTAATTTAAGAATGATTAACTTCCACTCCATAATTTCATTGTTTAACATTTGCCAATTAATTCCCCCACACTGACTAACAAACAAGCCTCTCTGCTTTTAAAGCTTTTTGCTTTGATTTTTTTCACTGCTTTATGTGGTTGATGTGATCCTAGCCACAAGAAAATGAGAGCAGGGCAGGGGATATGCTCTGTGAGAATTTGCAAATTATCCAAATGTGGCCCTGAATCCCTGCCCGTACAGAAAGTGTTGGGATGATTTTTTTTGGTGATGGCAAAACTGCAGTGGCATATAAAATTGTATGCATAAGAGTTTAATCATTTCATAATGTACCTGAATTATCTTTAAAGATGACTTTTTTTCCTCCCCAGAAACTGATGGCTTTAGGTAAAAAGCCTTAGCTTGGCACAAAAGTCACTTTGAAGCACTTTGGACTGCTTCCCAGATCTGCTGTGCCTCATTTTTTGCCATATAGTGACATCAGCATTTCATATTTCAATATTTATTTTAAGGAAAAGGTACTTTTGAAAACTAAATAAACAATGATATCATTAAATTGGCAACATTGAAAGAATAACAGAAACATCTTCATATGCATTATGTCCTTTTAAAAGTGGAATAGACTAGCAAAGAATGACTTTATTAATCAAACCTAGTTTACAAAATTGGTGACACATAAAAGACTCCCCTCAAGCTGGAAAATATGCATGTTGTTAATTCTCATTTTTCAAATGTCACTTATTAAATATCACAAAATTAGGTGCATCTCATATTTCTTAAAAATGCTTTGCATTTACAACTTGAGGAAATATTCTTTGTGGAAAGCTTACGCAACAAATTTTGGTCGGGTGATTGGAAATTGGACACATACATTGACACAACAAACTGGTAGATAATATTCCTTATGTGATGTTAGATTTATTACAAGTAATTAAACTTTTTTGTTAGTGTTTCATATAAATTACATAGGTAAGTAAATTTTGAAAATGTAAAGATAGAATACATTTTTTCAAGCTTCATCTATTTTAAGGGCATTTTTTGTATCTGTGGTAAATTGAGCAAATCAGAAAATACTTAAATATTGACTGCATGCAAACTTGGGGTTCATAGTGCTCTGCTGGTTGTTATGAGAATTAACAAGAAGCACAGTGTATATTCCTTATTAAGAAGTAAAAGATACTGATAGAAAACTTAAAAACCGGTAAGTACAACATTAGATTACAGTTTAAGTAAACAATTCATGAGAATGTTATATGAGATAGAGAAATGGGAGTCCTATATGAAAATGATTAATTTTAGAGACTGGTCAAAGCCTCTGCTCCATCAACCACTCTGAATCAAATAGTTAAATCACTTTGTTGCTGTTGCTGTTGTTGTTCTGACACTTTTAAGTTCAGGGATATAAGTGCAGGTTTGTTACATAGGTAAACTAGTGTCATGGGGGTTTGTTGTACAGATTATTTCATCACCTAAGTATTAAGCCTCGTACTCAATAGTTATTTATTTCTCTCTCCTCTCACCCTCTGCCCTCTGATATGCACCAGTTCATGTTGTTCCCCTCTATGTGTTCATGTGTTCTCATTATTTAGCTCCCGCTTACATGTGAGAACACGTGGTATTTGATTTTCTTGGTTTTCTTCTCTTGTGTTAGTTTGCTAAGGATAACGGTCTCTAGTTCTATCCATGTCCCTAAAAAGACGTGATACTGTTCTTTTTCATGGTTGCATAGTATATCACATTTTCTTTAATGTCTTCTGCACTTTTCTAGAATTCCTCTTTGGTAGCATAAAATAAAAATTCTTTGGAAATCACTGATTTATTTTAGATAATTAGTTCTGGTGTGTGAATATCATGTAATGTCCCTAGGAGCATTCTCTTAATAAATTAATTAATATAAACTAATAAAACTCAAAGAGGCATGCTAGAAATGTATAGAAAAAATGCAAATCAAAACCACAATGAGATACCATCTCACACCAGTTAGAATGGCGATCATTAAAAAATCAGGAAACAGCAGCTGCTGGAGAGAATGTGGAGAAATAGGAACACTTTTACACTGTTGGTGGGACTGTAAACTAGTTCAACCGTTGTGGAAAACAGTGTGACGATTCCTCAAGGATCTAGAACTAGAAATACCATTTGACCCAGTCATCCCATTACTGGAGATATACTCAAAGGATTATAAGTCATGCTGCTATAAAGACACATGCACACGTATGTTTACAATGGCATTATTTACAATAGCAAAGACTTGGAATCAACCCAAATGTTCATCAGTGACAGACTGGATTAAGAAAATGTGGCACATATACACCATAGAATACTATGCAACCATAAAAAAGGATGAGTTTGTGTCCTTTGTAGGGACATGGATGCAGCTGGAAACCATCATTCTCAGCAAACTATCGTAAGAACAGAAAACCAAATACCGCATGTTCTCACTCATAGGTGGGAATTGAACAATGAGATCACTTGGACACAGGAAGGGGAACATCACATACCGGGTCCTATTGTGGGGAGGGGGGAGGGGGGAGGGATAGCATTAGGAGATATACCTAATGTAAATGACGAGTTAATGGGTGCACCAACATGGCACATGTATACATATGTAACAAACCTGCATGTTGTGCACATGTACCCTAGAACTTAAAGTCTAATAATAAAAAAAAATTAAAAAAAAGAAGTTACTATAGAAAAATTAAAATAGTATTCAGCCAAAAAATGGGCATTTAGGTTGATTCCATGTCTTTGCTATTGTGAATAGTGCTGCGATGAACACACATATGTATTTTGTCTTTATAATAGAATGATTTAGTGGTCAGGAAGGACATATTTGAAGAAAAAGGATTCAAAAATTATCTTTGATTAATAAAGTATAAGTTGTCATATTACTTCAAATATGTCTTCCATTAACACAAATTGTACATAATGACATATATTTTACTTCCACATAGGGAACCCCTTAGGCACCACATTATGTGTGTGTGTGTGTGTATATATATATATATATATATAGGCATGTATGTATCCATGGTTTTATACATGCATTCAGTCCTCCTAATTATGCTATATTCTTACAGTGGAGACTTTATATTATATCTTTTGTTTACTTATTACCAAGCAGATATTATTATATGTGTTAGGCACTCCGTAAATATTTGCTGACCAAACACAATATACTTTACTTTCAAAAGATGTACTTTGTGGCATGTGCCCTGTCCCAAGCCCCTTGAAAAGGCAGTCCTTGTGCCATATAAACCTCTCTCTAGATAAAGACCTAGCCCTGAGGCAAATAATCCATAGATATTCTAATAACCTATGACATGTAAGAAGACAAGACCACCAATTTCTATCTATGGATAATTTAAATTGAGCAACACAGAAAGACTTACCCTCTGGAGTGAGCTGTGGGTAACCAGATGGGTCATGATGAAGAATCAAAAGGGGGTCATATTTTGCCAAAAGTGAGATACTTATGTGGAGGGAGCTGGTTGAGAGAAAAAAGAAGTTGAAGTTACAAGAAAGAATGAGTAACTTCTTTTGCAGATGACCTGCTTTCTTTCTGATCCCAGGCTGCACTCCCCCTGTCGGATAGTAAATCCCAGGTAAAGTACCTGCTATCGGCAGATCTGAGCTTTTTTCTTGGACACCTTATACCCACAGTCCTCCAGGTGCCGGAGTAGGGCATCTGTTCCCTTGGCTCACCCGAGTGCCATGGGGTGTCCCAACAGAAGGTCATCGACATACTGAAGCAACACGCAGTCTAGGTCTCCGGTGAGAAACTTCTGGAGGTCTCCAGCCAGTGCCTCCCCAAAGAAATGTTCTGTTTTAAGTACTGGAGGCTTTTGAGACAAGATTCAGTTTGCAACAATTTACCTGTTTCATTTTTTGCCTGGTGGAGTGGAGAAAAGATATAACTACCTTTGTACAATTTAAAGAGAACAAAATTCCCTTTACATTATTTTGATGAGATGATCTTGAATAAGCCCCTCCTACTAGCTGAGACTCACTGACAGAATAGATAAAAATTAATGTCATTTTTTAGATCTCATTATTTAATTTTATTAGAGCAAAGTAAGATAGAACAGCTCTTTTTCTTAATGAAAATTAATACAGAAATTCACAAAATAAATATATAAACATTTTCTTATCTATTTCAGATTGATAAATGTGTATTTAAACTTAAATATATATACCAAATCAAATGCTAGAAGTCAGTTCCCAAAAAAAACCAAAATAAATATGCATGCATAGAATTACACACCTTGCTAAATTATTGCTATTTAACATCTTCCACTTATGTCTGAACAACCAAATCATAAGCTACCTTTTCAGTAGATTTTGATGTTTAATTGAACATAAGATCTAAATACATTTTAAGTTTTTTTAATTGTTTAAGAATAAGTTCTATATGGCTTGACAGGATTAAAACAATTAACTGCTCAATTATTCTCTGAACCAAAGTGGTTCAGAGAATGAGTAATTCCTGATTCAGTTTCCTTTAGGTGATCAACATAATCTTTCACGGATGTCATATGATGAATTGTTAATAAAAATGTTACAATGTTAACAATTCTAGAAAGAATATCTAAATGTGTCAAATTGATTTTAAGGTTGAAACGCCATGTACAACATTTACACTCTAGGTAATGTTCAGTTTATTAAACTCACTACTGGCCAGAATGTGTCAAGAAGAGCCATTTAAGTGAAAAAAATTTCAATTTAATTCCGTAAATATTTATTGGGCAATTACAATGTGCAAACCACTGTGTAAAGTTCAGTTAAGAAGACAAGATATAAAAGACAAGATCTTTGCCCTGCATTCTGTAAAAAATATAAGCAACAATATAAGCTTACAGTTGTTATCTTCCATGTTAGCTACAGACATCTTTCCTGAATTGCTATTCTAGTTTTCGAAGTATAAGCCATATTTTCCAAACTGTGATTATCTTTTGTCTCCTAAAGAAAGTAAATAATAAGAACAGGCTCAAGAGATAATTAGTGTTTTTCTTAAAGGAACCAAGTCCTGAGCGTTAATGTAACAACTTGTTACATTAAAGTTAACTCTAGAAACCAGGGCTTCTCACCTGTGGCTTCGTATACCCCATGTGATATACTCCCTTCCTCTAAATTGCTAGTTTGAGAAATAAAAAGCCATTGTCTTAGCAGTATGTAGAGGACATTCAGAATAGTTACATAGAGGTAACTGTACAGTTTCAGCTTAGCAAGTATGGCCAATTTGTGAGAGAAAAATGGGTTGGTGACATTTTCAATGAAAAAGCAAAGGAAAACATGAAAAAGAAATAACAAGCATTCTTTAAAAAAGATGAACATACTTTTGCCTTACTTTTCTACCAAAATGTGGTGAGGACATTGAAATTCTTTAGTTTACAGAACTGTGTTTATTTCCAATTGAGTCTCGGCAAGTTGGGGTTCAGCACATGGAGTTAAGATACGTTATTACAGCTTACATGTTGAGTATGATTTTCAGTATGTTTTTGTTTGGCTAAAACACTCAGATAACCCCAAATAAAACCATTAAAGTAGGCACATTATTACAAAAGTGAACACTGCTTATAGTTTTCCTATGGTTTCCTGTGCTGCATTTATTTTTTATGTAACCCTGATCTTTATTCTAATATAAAATATTTTCTTCAAAAATAAACCAAACATTTCCAGGAGATTTGACTGTATCTACATTTCATTAAATAAACAGATATTATATTGTATTAGTTTACCAGGGTTGCTGCAACAAAGCCACTGAGTGGCTTTAACAATAAAATTTGTTTTTTCACAATTCTGGACAGTAGAAGAGAACAAAGTATCAGCAGGGTTGGTTTTTCTCTGAGCCCTCTCATTTTGGTTTGTGTGTAGATCTTTGTCCTCTTCCTGTTCCTTCATAATGTCTTCCTTTTTGTGTGTCCTAATCTTTCACTTTATTAGGAAACTAGTTATATTGGATTAGATCCCACTCTAATGACCTCATTTAAACTTAATTACTGCTTGAAACACTCTATCTGCAAATACAATCATATTATCAGCTACTAAAAGTTAATACTTCAACCTAAAAAAAAAAAATTAGAATGGGGAATACAAGTCAGTCATAACATGTTTGAAATACATAGTTCCTTCTTTAGATTAATGTAATATTGCACCTCAAGACCTCTTTATTGCTAATGTAAAAATTATTGCTATAATTAACACCCTTTATTTTTTCATCTATTGATGTAAAAATATTATTTTTGAGCATATGTAAAAATCAAATTATATTACATATAACACAAAACATCTAAAAATTATATATTGATCAAAATTGTCTTAGATACAATAAATCTAGAGAAAACATAACCAAATAAAATAAAATTTAAGTACCTTTTGAAATATGCATTATGATCGAGTAATGTTTATTTTAGCAGGGCAAGACTTGGTCAATTAGGGAAATACATCAATATGAACTTTTAAATGAACAAATTAAAGTATATATAAAACCGTTTACTTCTAGATGCTGACAGATCGCACAATAAAATTTGGTAAGCTATTCCTAATTTCCATCTCTAGTGAACAGGAAATTAAAAAATTAAATATAACAAAATGCATTCTCCTAGCCAAAATTAATTAGTAATGGTGAAAATAATAAATTAGATAGGATCAAAATTAGAGAAAATATTATTTTGGCTATAATTTAACTGAAATCCACAAGGATGCTGATGGTTAGAGCCAGTTAGGGTACATTTCATATGTCCTAAAGAGGATGGCCCCCCATGGATGAGCTCTCTTCAGAATGTCAAGTACTGTCTATGTCTTTAAATTCAGTTTTGTGTTGTACTAGCTAATTCTGGAAAACAAGAAAAGAACATTTTCCATAGCCCATTCCTTTCTATTTTAGTGCTCTATAATAGAATTCTAAGCATTCCATTTTAAGGTAGCAACAACGATTAGAGATCATTTTAAAACTTCATTTACAATGCTGGCAAAAATAAAAATCCCTAAAAAATTTATATAGAAAACATAGAGGGCCCGTATGAATAGAGCAACAAAATTATTAAAGTAAATAAATGTATCTGAGTTATACTGAGAGGTGTGCAATTTTTGTGGTTTTGAAGGCAATTTCAAAATATCAATTCTGTTAAATAAATATAGGAATTTACTGAAATGACAATGATAATTCATGAGTGGTTTCTTGAAATTGTTGCAAGTGACTCATAAGATCAAAAAAAAAAATACACATCTTAGAATTTTAATTGGCTTTTGAAAAAAATACCCACAAACTATTGAAGACTTCAAATAAAATTAGTATAATGAAATAAACTAGCATTATAATAGTAATAAACAAATAGAATTGAGAAAAGATGGTGCCATCAATAAGGAATAATGGTTAATTTATTTAGCTATAATTGATGAAATTATGAGAAAGAAAAATCAAAGGTGTACTCTCAAATACACTGTATATAAAATAAATAATTTCTGTTCATTTTTAGATATAGTTATTGAAAATAAAACTATAACATATTAGAAAAATTAAGAAAAATGAATGTAACTGGTTCTAGTGAAAAAGGCCTGATTAAGGAAAACAGAAAACACAAAAACCATAAAATAATATATTATTAATTATATTTTTCTGTATGGAAGAACAAACTGAAATCAGATGACAAATTAATTATACTCTAAATAACTGCTTGTGATCTATAAGATGCATAAAGAATTAATATCACAGTATGAAAAGATTACTCAAAAATCTTCCATGAAAACACAAGCAGAATTTTAAATAGGCAATTCTTCGTGGAAACATATAAAAATATATTTAAAAACTAGTACGTAAGCATTATTATATATATTATATTATTTTTAAAATCACATTTTACTTTGTGTTTTAGAAGTGATTTTACCCTGACTATATTTTATTTTAATCTTACATAAAATTAATGTAATAAAAAATCTTATGTTATTTTTACCCTAAAGATATCTGCATAATAAGAGGGAATGCTCCCTAAATCCTTCTATGAAGTGAATATTGCTCTAATACCAAAACCAGAAAAGTACATAACAACAACAAAAAACTACAGACCAATATCCCTGATGAACATGATGCAAAAATCCCTAACAGAACACTATCTCAATTCAACAGTATATCAAAAAGTTAATACACCATGATCACGTGGGTCTCATACCAAGGAGGCGGTGTCGGTTTAACATAAGCAAGTCAATAAATGTGATATACCACACAAACATAATTAAAAACAAAAATTATATGATAATCTCTATAGACACAGAAAAAGTATTTGACAAAATCCAGCATCCCTTTAGGATTACAACCCTCAGCAAAATCAGCATAGAAGGAACACAGCTTAAGGTAATTAAAACCATCTATGACAAACCCACAGCCAACATTATATTGAGTGGGGAAAAGATGAAGCATTTCCCCTGAAAACTGGAACAAGACAAGGATGCCCACTTTCACTACTTTTATTCAGCATAATACTGGAAGTCATAGTCAAAGCAATCAGACAAAAGAAATAAATAAAGGTCATTAAATTGGCATTATTTCTTTAAAAGAAACATAGAATCCTCTCCACATTTTGGGACAGTTAAGTACATTAAGTAATTTATTAAATTTTTGTTTTAATTATATGTTAACACAAAACAATATGAAGGGAAATATTGTTAACGTTGTTTCTATATAGTTAAAAAAGCTTTATTTACCACTAATTTGTAATAATCCTTAAAGCAAAAATTATTTGGCAAAAGCAATGTGACACAATATGAAGACAAGATTCTTTTCATGCTGTGACATCAATTTGACAACTCTATGAGACTTTTGTTCAAAAACATTATGTCCAGAAGAACAATGTCCCTTGTATAGGGCACAATTATAAGCCATATTTTAGTCATTTGCTTTACACAAAACAATGTACATAATGTATATCTGAATTTACTTTTATTTTAATAATAAAATATTGTTAAAACTTTGTCACTGTTAGTTTATATTTCTACTGTATGTAGTCTCATACATGTGCTTATTTGTCCAAATACTTGCATAACAATAAAAGATGAACAATTATTTTTGTTCTGGACCAGGAGTCAACAACACACAAGTTACATCCCACAGGTTATATCCAGCCAGCAGCTTCTTTAAATCTGGCCTAAGAACTAAAAATAGTTTTACATCTTTAAACCACTGTATAAACAACGAAAGAAAACAAAATTGAAGAAGAATACGTGATAGAATTGTATGGGTTGGAAAACCTGAAATATTTGCTTCTTGACTCTTCACAGGAAAAAAAATGCCGATTTCTAAAATAAGTAATTAAAATCCATCACATCTGAAGCTAAATTATGTTCCAAAAGTTGACAAAAATCTATTTTTATATGTACTTTGTTATTATCATTTCCACAAAGTTAATATACAAATTATAAAAATATTCAGACCCTTGTGAATCTCAACTATGTTGTAACATTCAAATAGCAAACCTTTGTCATGAAAAGAAGTATGGTGCCAGTCTGCGACTGCGAATTAATTACTTATCTAGTCTAAGCTTCATTTTCTTTATCTGTGACATGGGGATAATGGCAATAACCCCTGGGTGGTATTTTCATGTTCATTGAATTAATATAGGCTAATGACTTAATACAGCGACTCACACATAGTAAGTAACCCATCAATACCAGTTTTGCTTCCCACATTTTTACCCTGATTCATTTTATATATTCATTTAAATTATGGAGATAATACAACCATAAAAATTAGAGCTCCACCAGCAGGAATGGGCAAAAGCCGTTTCTTTCTTAAAATGAAAAAAAAAAAAAAAATGCTAGTGACAATATAGAATTATACTAACATGTTAAAATTTAAAAATTCATTATATGACTAATGTTCAGTGTTTGATGCATATGGTTAACAGTAGAGTATTTTGAAATTATTCTGCTCAATAAATTTATATATATGAGGGACATAAAATTACCTATGGGACTTAGTCACTAATAGAATGGAGAAAATTTCTCTGTGTTTTTCTCATTGTTAACTCTGTATTGAATAATAACTAATGGCAATAATTGCTCACAAGTGTTAAATACTTACATGTTAGTCTTGTACTGTACAGAATACTTCTCATGCATTATTGCACTTATTCTTCAAAAATCCTTTGAATTAAGTATTATTACCCTCATTTTAAAGATGAGAGAATTGAAGCTTAAAAAGTATAAATGATTTGCACTGGATCTCACAGCTATTAACTGATGGAGTCAGAATTAAAACCAAAGCAATCTGACCCAGAATCTGTGCTCCTCACTGTGCTAAACCATTGCTGAACTGATAGAAACCTGTCAACAGTTAATTTGAAGTTGCTTATTATAGCTCTTCGCTAATTTTAGATAGTATATTAATTTTAATAGTTTAATTCTAAAATATGGAGAAATGAGAGAAAAAGAAAAAGATGTGTAATATTAGAAATAATTCTAGGCCTATTGAAAGAGCAGGCAGTTCAGAAAGAACAAGCATAAAATATAATATTAGAAAAGTATAAAAGAAGTTTTGTAAATTGTTGTTGTGGTCTGTTTTTAAAAGATTAGCCATAAAAAGGATGAGTTCATGTCCTTTGGAAGGACATGGATGAAGCTGGAAACCATCATTCTCAGCAAACACACACAAGAACAGAAAATCAAACACCGCATGTTCTCGCTCATAAGTGGGAGTTGAACAATGAGAACACATGGACACAGGGAGGGAAACACACACTGGGGCCTATCGCGGGGTGTGGGGTTGAGGGAGGGATAGCATTAGGAGAAATATCTAATGTAGATGACGGGTTGATGGGTGCAGCAAACTACCGTGGTATGTATATACCTATGTAACAAACCTGCACATTCTGCACATGTACCCCAGAACTTAAAGAATAATTAAAAAATATTAATCTTCTAAAAGATTAATATGGTTTTAGATATAAGCAAATATGACAAAGTAAATATACATTTCAAATTTCTGATTTGATATAGAGTGGTTGGGTTTTCAAATAACCACACTAAATTATTACAACACTTTCTAAATATATTTATTCCACAGGTTCCTTCTAGCAGTTTTTATAGATAACAAATAATTATAGATTATCCAGTCACTGCATGAAAATGCCTGAATTGTTTCATCCTCAAAATTATCTTTACATAGTGAAGAATAATTATTCCTGATTTCCAACCATGCAGGCTTTTTTTTTTTTTTTTTAAATTAAGGACCCAATAGAATGTTCTAGTCATCGGATTATTTGTGGATTTTATTTAAAAAATACATATATTTAAAATATTAGTGTGCCATGTTTATTTTCTCACTCAAAGAAGCGTCAGGGCAAAAGGTGAATTTTGTATGTATCCGAATCAATATTAGTAAGATCTAGATTATGGTATCCACTTTCCAGACTCTTGCAGGTATCTGGCACATCTTACTGGAGGATGTTAAGAGATTATCGCCAAGTTCAGTGAGTTCTCCAGGCCTGAAGCCCTTTACGTGAATTTCAAAGTGATAATTTTATTCAACAATTAATTGTATTCAACAAATAAAGTATGCCTTGCTGCATACTTAGCTATTGCTACCAAAATATATGAAATAATCTTACAAACTATTTTAGAAAAATTAAATTTCATATAAAACAAGATAAATGGCTTTCAGGGATTCCCATATTATTTAAGAATCTCGCAAAAAGAATGGCAAAAAATGTCAATACTCTTTTTTCCACTGCCTGGCTGTAACTTTTATCATCCTTTGCAATAACAGGCCAATAAGTTTTAATTTCTTATTGTTAAGACAATCATGTATTTTATGAAGCACTTACTATAACAGCTTTATTCAAGAACAATACTAATATAATAACAAATATAGTCCTTTCCAGAACCATTTGAAGAGCATATCAGAAACAAGTAAAGGAATTTAAAAGCATGTGCAATAGGAGTAAAGGATTTAGAGTTATGTAGTTTGGAACGAGGCACTTGGCAACTGGAGTTTAAATCAAATGGATTGCACAAATGTAAAGTCTACCCAGCAGAGAATTGCAATAATAAAGTTATATATTAGTTCTGAAAGCTATGACTAGAGAGCTAAACTAATTTTCTTCTATTGCTGTCTTAGATGATCAATGAGGTTAGGTGTAAAGCTTCTAGCTAGATGATAAGCTATTATTCTTGAACTTATTATTGTTATGTAGCAACCAAAGATAACTATCTTAACATTTTGAGTTACATCAAATTTAAAGAGAAGTAAGCTTGTTTTTATCAGTTGCAGAATTTATTTAAAATATTGAGATTAAATTAAAAATTCTAACTCAATGACAAGCCATGTTTTCAGAAACGTTTAAGTCTAATTTTGACAGTTTTACTGCATTTCCACTTATCCCTAAAACTCAAGAATGAAAGATTAAATTTGTGTAAAATTTAATTTATTTTAATCTTTCTTTTGTAATTAGAAGTTTTAAGATATATTTCATCACATTGAAGTTGAGATTTTACATTAATTACTTTCCTCGGTGTTTTTGTTCTACTGTAGACTATAAGATTTACCTGGGGAGAAAAGGTTATATCTGTTAAATTCATTAATAATTTTTCAGTTTTTAGAACAGTATCTGGAATGATATATATGTTTGTTAAATAGAGAATGAAAAATGAACATTTTATATATAATGTTATATCAGGTATAAATAGTTAAAAATTTATAAAAGTATAAATTGGGGTAAATATTGTGATGCCCAATATTCTCACTATACTGTACTTGAGGTTGATTCGTGCCTTGTGAGTTGGGCTGGAAAGAAGAAAGAAGCCCCAATCCTTTGGTTATACTCCTCTAGAATTTAATCTTTGCAGGGTGTTGCTATGGGGAATAGAATAGGAAGTATAGGAAGGAGATGTAAAGTATAGGAAGAAGATGTAAAAGTATAGAAGTATAGGAAGGAGATATAAAGAGAGACAACAACACATATCAGTGTGAGTAATACAATCACATAATTACTATTTTTACTTCATAAGAAGGTCTACAGAACATAAAATACTTAAAGAGTTAAGAATTTTTTTTTTAAGAGTAATCATTGAAAGTCAAAGTCCATTAGGGAGAAATATGTTGAAAATTGTGTCGCTCAGTTCCCTTAGGTTTATGAAAATAAGGACCTTTTAGTTTGGGTACCTAAAGCCTGAAATTTGTCATGAATCATCAAATATTCACTTAAATACACTGTAATATTAAGTTATAAAATATCACACAGAATCTTTTGTTACATTGTCCATCTCCATAACTAAATATTTAGATAAAAGTACTATTATCACAATAATTAATTCATAACCAAGACAGTTCTAATTATAGTTTAGTTCTAACTCAATTCAGATGGGTATCTAGCTAATATTGCCTAAAATCATATGTCGGATGTTCTCTCAAACTAGAGAATCTAAAAGGAGAACTAATGCCAGTGCTGCTTAAAGGTTGTTTATATTTTATTAATGCCCCTGTTAAAATGCTCTGAGTAAGCTTAAACAAACAAAAGGAAGAAATAAAACAAACTAAAAATTATCCAAGCCATTAACTGGTAAATTCTGAAACTGGCTTAAATTACTTATTGAAATCATGACCATAGATTTAACTGCATTTATCTTCTGGAATATAGTGAAAAGGTACTGTCTATAGGGATTAAATAATGCTGAAAACTTTCTCCACTTTTGAATCAATCCTTTTTCTTGCCAGGCACTACTCTAAGTGTTAGTTCTGCAGTCGTAAGATCTTTTTTTTTTTTTTTTTTTTTTGTATTTTTCATTATACTTTATGTTCTAGGGTACATGTGCACTGTACTCTCATAAATCTCATATTCTGTAGCTAGTTAAGTCCCCAAATTAATACTGTGTAATATAAGGAATGTACAGTGCTCTCAGATCACATGAGATGAGCATTTACACTAGATGCCTAAGCTACGAGATGGAAAAGTTATAATGAGTTGGCAAGAATATTTTTTGTATAAGTTTTCTAAGTCAAAACACATCATGTAACAAGAATCCCAAGCCAATGTGGTAACAACACAATAGAGAGAAAATGTCAATACGGCGCACCGTAAGTTGTCACAAATATACAGAAATCTGCTTATTAATGGTCTCGCATGCCCTGTTAAGGAGATTTTATCTCAAGAAAAATATCAGGACACTATTGAAGAGTTTACCTTTAAATAGATGAGTAAAGTGATTTGAAAGCTAATACATTGTTTCAAATACTTTATAGCACATAGTTTATTATTGTATCTCAAATTCTTGAAGATAAATTTATATGTGACTTTTGATGCAATGAAACAGATAAAGATTGATTTTATAATAGAGTTTACTTTTTAGAGTAATTTTTGGTTTATAGAAAAACAAACAGTTGGTAAAGTGATTTCCCAAATACTCCCTATCTCTACACATGCATATTCTCTCCTATCATCATCATCCCCTCAGCAGTGCATTTGTTACTACTGATGAACCTACACTGACCCAAAATAATCAACCAAAGTTCCTAGTTTTCATTAGGGTACAGTCTTGGGGTTGTACATTCTGTAAATTTGTACAAATGTATAATGGCATGTATGTATCTACCATTATAGTATCATATAGAGTAAAAGACCTCTGAGATCCACCATTCACGTCTCCCTGCCCCAAGAGTTGGCAGTAATTAATCTTTCTACTGTCTCCATACTTTTACCTTTTCCAGAATGTCATATAGTTGGAATTATACTGTATATAGCCTTTTCAGATTGGCTTCTTTCATTTAGAAATACACATTTAAGATCTCTCTACCTCTTTTCATGGCTTGAGAGCTCATTCCTTTTTACTGTAGAAAAATATTACGTATTTTAAATGTTTTGTAGTTTGTTCATTTACTGGAAGACATCTTGGTTGCTTCCCCATTTTTAGCAGGTATGAAAACAGTTGTCATAAATATCCAAATATCCATTTTTTTTTTTTTTTGAGACGGAGTCTCGCTCTGTCTCCCAGACTGGAGTGCAGTGGCCGGATCTCAGCTCACTGCAAGCTCCGCCTCCTGGGTCCACGCCATTCTCCTGCCTCAGCCTCCTGAGTAGCTGGGACTACAGGCGCCCGCCACCTCACCCGGCTAGTTTTTTTTTTTTTTGTATTTTTTAGTAGAGACGGGGTTTCACCGTGTTAGCCAGGATGGTCTCGATCTGCTGACCTCATGATCCACCCGTCTCGGCCTCCCAAAGTGCTGGGATTACAGGCTTGAGCCACCGCTCCCGGCCCAAATATCCATTATTACCCACACTTATTTTGTGTGGAAAATAAGTTTTCAACTCATTTGGATAAATACCAATGAGTGCTAATGCTGAATCACTTGGTAAAAACATATTTAATTTTATAAGAAACTCCTAAAGTGTCTTGTAAAGTGGTTGCACTGTTTTGCTGACACACCAGTAATGAATCAGAATTCCTGTTGCTCCACATGAACACATTTTAAATATTATCTACAAATTAGGTTGAAGGAGAAAAGACAGTGCATGAAGATGCAATAAGAATAATTTGTAAACATTCTGTGGAGTATGGTGACTTAAATGAGAGTACTAACAGGCAGAGAAAATAAGTACATTTAAAGTATCATATGAATATAGAAACCTACTTCTGAAATGGCACCATCAGAAGGTCCATGGACAAGTTTTTCATGAAACAAACACTACTGGTAAAAATCATTGAAAAAAACTCTTTTGAAATTATTCTAAGGAGATAAAACAAATGAGATATTCAAGAAAATTTATTTGAACTTGGTAAAAACAGTGAATCTATGGAATTTAAAATGTGAGCATATCCCTTTCTCTTCCCTTCCACTTCAGCAAGATGGAAATTCCAAGCAGGTACAGTAAAAAACACAGAGCTCCCTTCTTCAAGCTCTATTTCCAGAGATAGCGTACCTTTTCAGGAGGGAAAAACCACGAAAGTTTTCTATTCCAAGCTACACACTGGAAAAAGTTAAATTCTAGAGTAGTATAACCAAAAAATTGGGGATTTCTTTCTTCTTTCTAGCCCAACTCACAAGGCGCATATCAACCTCAAGTACAGTATAGTGAGAATATTTGGCATCACAATATTTACCCCAATTTGTTTGTAAGGCAGAAGTTTTATGGAGGGGAAGTAAGCAGGAAGAACAGTTTCACCTCCTACTCTGCTCCAAAAGGGTGTCACCTAGAGAGAAGCATCCTCTCTGGACCATCAGCTCCAGAGCTGGACATCAGATTATTTGCCATGCAAAGAGGCAGACCACAAATCAGAGAACTCTGAAGTTTTACCCAAAGGAAATGCCTCTATTTGAAACAGAATATTGAGAAGTTCGAGTTGAAGGGTGACATAAAAAACAATGGAGGTCTTGTTAGTAAGCAAATTACTAAAGACTGATGCTTCATGGGAAATAAGATCTGAACAATTAGCCAGCTTGTTTGCCAGAGAAAAAAATAAGAAAATACAAAGCTGAGACGGCTCCATCTGAAGTGAGACAAAAATATCTCAAACATTTACCTAAAAAGCCATCCCCACAAAGGATTCTGGATTTAACTGGATTAAACTGTGAGGTAATTTATGCCATAGGACCATCTTGAAAACAATAGAGGAATTAGCTAAAAATTAGTGGAGCCTAACAGACATGCTCAGGGAAAGAGAAAATCAAACTTCGCCCTGTTAAACCACTTTCATCCAAGTGTGACTCTGTGCATACCCGAGGCTGCATCATCTAAGAAACAACGCCAAGACTTCACCCTGTGGAGGTAATACGCTTCACTAAAATAGTACAGCCAGTCGTTAAATAAGTAAGCAAACAGCAGTAAGAGACACTAGAGGGATGAATAGTTGTTATTTGAGTTGCTACAATATATCTAATATTTCCAGTTTTAAGTAAAAATATCTAGTGGTGTATGGTGACTTAAATGAGAGTACTAACAGGCAGAGAAAATAAGTACATTTAAAGTATAATATGCAAAAATAAATTATGGAAGTGTAACTCATAAACATATACATATACTATGCAAATAGGCAAAATAAAGAGTTAGTGAAGAGACTAGATGTCAAATTCAAATTTCAAAGTAGGTATTTTAAATACACTTAAGGAAAAACAACAACAACAACAACAAAACATGATCAAAGAAGTAAAGACAGTTATAATCAGTGTTACATAAATTAGAGAATATTAATAAAGAGAAATTATAAAAATAAACAGTACATACGTTTTCGAATTGAAAACTACAATAACTGGTCAGGCATGATATACATTGCTAATCCCAGCATATTAGAAAGTTGAGGCCGGGCGCGGTGGCTCAAGCCTGTAATCCTAGCACTTTGGGAGGCCGAGATGGGTGGATCACGAGGTCAGGAGGTCGAGACCATCCTGGCTAACACGGTGAAACTCCGTCTCTACTAAAAAACACAAAAAACTAGCCGGGCGAGGTGGCGGGTGCCTGTAGTCCCAGCTACTCACTCGGGAGGCTGAGGCAGGAGAATGGCGTGAACCTGGGAGGCGGAGCTTGCAGTGAGCTGAGATCCGGCCACTGCACTCCAGCCTGGGCGACAGAGCGAGACTCCGTTTCAAAAAAAAAAAAAAGAAGGTTGAGGCAGGAAGATTGCTTGAGGCCAGGAGTTTGAGACCAGCCTGGGAAACATAGCAAGATCTTGTCTCTCTAGGATAAAAGAAAGAAACAGAAAAGGAAACTATAATAACTTATAAGAAATTTCACTAGCAAGATGAAAAAGCAGATTTGAACTGGTAGAACATAGAATTAGTAAACTCAAAGATAGATTGATAATGATTATACAATCCAAAAAGTGGGTTACAGAGAAAAAAAAAAAAAAAACAGAGAGAGAAAGAAAATAATCTTAGGGAAATGTGGGATATTATGATGGGGTAAATTCATGCTAATTTGGATAGGCTATGGTGCCCAGATACTGATCAAACACCACTGCAGATTTTGCCGTGAATGTGTTTTAGATTTGTTAACACTTAAATCAGTAAACTTTGAGGAAAGCGGATTACCCTCCATAATGTTGGTGAACTTCATCAATCATTTGAAAGCTCTATGAGAAAAAGACTAAAGTCCCCTAAGGAAAAGGAGTTCTGCCTCCAAGCTGCTTTCAGAATTGAGACTATGATATCAATTCTCCTGCGTTATCATCTTGCCCTTCAGATTTGAGACTTACCTACTGTGTGAGACCAATTTACACACACACACACGCACACACACAAACACACACACACAATTGGTTCTCTTTCTCTCTTGAAAACATTGATTAATACAAATACCATTAGGTATACCAAGATATGCATAAAGACAGTACTGGAAGAAGAGAAGTGAAAGGATGCAAAAAAGAATTCAAATAAATAATGTTTTAAAATTTCTGAAATTGAAAACGCTTAAACGGATTCAAGTAACTCCACAGAATTTAAGTAGGATAAACCCAAATTCAAACAGACATAACATACAGTAAAAATGCTAAAAGTCAAAGCATAGAGGAACTCTCAAAAGCAATAAAAGAGAAACAGCCAATCATGTACAAGAAACTCCATGAAGATAAACAGTTAACTTCTTATTTAAAAAAATAGGAAGACAGAGTCAGTAGGAGAACATATTCAAAGGGCTGAATGAATAAAAACCTGTCACCCAAGAAACATATATCTGGAAAAACAATCTTTCAAAAAGGAAGGCAAAATAAAAACATTTTCAACTGAACAAAAACTGAGAAAATTAATTGTTGTCAGACTCCATGTAAGAAACACTAGAGAAAATTCTTCGGGGTTAAAGCAAGGGACCTCAGAGAGTAATTTAAAAGCACACAGTAAAACAAAGCAAAGCAAAAAAAGAGGACTTATACTTCTGGTCTAAGATATAAAAGGCTTGGAAGCTGAATCAGTCAGAGTTCTCTTAGAGAAACAGAACTAACATGATATATACATCCTGTTTTATACATACACACACACACACACACATACATACACATAGGAATTTATTCAGTATTAGCTTACACAATCACAAGGTTCCACAATAGGTTGTCTGCAAGCTGAGGGCAAGGAGAGCCAGTCTGAGTCCCAAAACTGAAGAACTTGGAGTCTGATGTTTGAAGGAAGGAAGCATCCAGCACGAGAGTAAGATGTAGGCTGGGAGGTTAGGCCCATCTTATCGCTTCATGTTTTTCTGCCTGCTTTGTGTTCGCTGGCAGCTTATTAGATGGTGTCCACCTGATTAAGGGTGGGTCTGCCTGCCCCAGTCCACTGACTCCAATGTTAATCTCCTTTGGCAACACCCTCAAAGACATGCCCAGGATCAGTAGTGCATCCTGTAATCCAATCAAGTTGACACTCACTATTAACCATCACATGATTCATCGCCCCTATCTTCAAAATAAGATATATCTGGACAAACTAAAAAACAACTACTTTTCTTACATCATAACAGTATTGAGGACATACTGCCACTTTGAAAATCGGAAAGTCAAAAGAGTATGAAGATTTACGCCTTACCAGAAGCAGAATCCTAGGAGTACAATTCCATTGCTAGAGCAGTAATAGTAGAAGCACTTAAACTGTGATTCACAAATTGGTAGGGGCTAAGTGTTAATGAGATTGAAAGTTCATTACTCCAGTGATCCAGTCTTAGAAAGAACCACCACACTTTCTTGAACTCAGATTATTTTACTCAATATATTATGTGTGGCTATCAACAAAAAATTATAAGACATACTAAAAGGCAAAATATAAAATGTGAAGAGACAAGAAAACATTAGGATTAAACTCAGATATGGCAAAGATTTTGGGATTATCAGAATGGTAACTTAAAATAACTATAATTGTTTTGCTAAGGATCCTAATGTAAAAATTAAATAGCATGCATAAAAAAATAGGTAAAGTAAGCAAAAGGTAAACTTATAAAAAATCCAAAGGAAATGCTGGAAATAAAAAATACACTCTAACAGAAATGGAAAATGTATTTGACATATTCACGAGTAGACTGGATAGAGTTTAAAAAAATCAAAAATCTTGACATTATATCAATAGCCTCACAAAACTGAAATGCAAGAGAAAAAAGAAAAAATATATAACAGAATATCCAAGGATTCTGAGACACCTGCAAAACCTAGAATATATGCATAATGAGAATACCAGAATAAGGGGAAAGAGATAATAAATAATAAATATTTACAGTAATAAATGATAATTTTCAAAAATCAAGGACAGATACAAAACCACAGATACTGAAAGCTCAGAGAATACCAGGGGAAATAAAAACTAAATAATGTATATATAGACATATCATATTTAAACTACAGAAAATCATAAATAGAAATTCTGGAATGAAATAATAAAAGCAAAAATGCTTTATCTGCAGAAGAACAGGAATAGGGATTTCATTAGGCTTGTCTCAGAAATTGTGTAGGCAAGAAGACAGTGAAATGGACTAATCTCTTAAAAAAAAAAAAGCAAACAAAACGCAAATCTAGAATTCTATATCCAGGAGAATTATTAATCAAAATTAAGCAGTAAAAGCAACTTATTCTGATAGGCAAAAGTTGATAGAATTTGTTGCCAGTAAAACTGTCTTGCAGGAAATATTTTCAAAAGTTATACAGAAAAAGGAAAAATGCAATAGGTTAGATTCTCATAACTACATCAAAGAAATAGACAAATTCCCCATTGTCACTAAAGATTTCAACATCTCTTTATAAGTAATTTTTAGATTCAACAGGCAGAAAATAGGTTAGTGTACAGTTGACCCTAACAGTTTTTCCATTAACGTTAATTGGCATTTATAAATATTTCAACCAGCAATAAATAATATATTTATAATTAAATTTATATATAAATGTATTTGTAGTATATTATTTGTTATATTTTAAATAATTTTAAATAATATTAATTATAAAATTTTAATATTAATAATTTTAATAATTATTATTATATATTTATTATTATAAATATATAAAATATATTCTTATCACATTTACATGGAACATTTACCAAGATAAGCTGCATGATGGGCCACAAAGAACTTCTTAACAAATTAAAAAATTAGACAAAGTATATTCTTAGACTCATATGGAGTTAGACTAGAAAACAACGAAAGAAGAAGAGCTAGAAAACTTCAAACTTTTACAGATTAACAAACTTCTAAATAGTTCATGTGTTAATTAGTGTCTCAATAACAAATTAAAAATATTTTAAATTAAATGAAAATGAGAATATGGTTTTATAAAGTTTGTGGAATTATGGAAGGCAATGTTCAGAATGATAGTCACACCACTGAAGGCATATATTTAAAAAAAAGCATCAAATGAAAATAAATGTTTATTTATAGATCTAGCTAGATAAATCCAAGGGCTATATGAGGAAACCTATACAACTATGATTTAAAAAATCAATCAAGATATACATAAAGATATAGTTCATGTTTATTGACAGAAACACTCAAGATTGATATCTATTTTTTTTTCAAATTGATTTATAAATCCAATGCAATTCGAATCAAAATTCCAATGAGTTGTTTTTTTGCATGTTGGCAAACTAATAATAAAGTTTTCATGAAAAGACATCAACAAGAATACTAAAAGCACTTGGGTAGGCTGAGGCAGATGGATCACTTCAGACCACTAGTCTGATACCTGCTTAGGCAACATAGTGAGTCCCCACCTCTCTATGTAAGTGTTTTTTTTTTTTTTTTTTTTTTAATTGGCAAGGTTTGGTGGTGCACTCTTTTAGTCCCAGCTACTCATGAAGCTGAAGTGGGAGAACTGCTTGCACTCAGGAGTTCAAAGTTACAGTGAGCTATGATCATGCCTCTTCACTCCAGCCTGGCAACAGAGTAATAACCTGTTTCAAAAAAATTGAATTACAATTTTGGAATATTCACAATGCATTACTTCAAAATTATTACAAATTTACAGTAATCAAGACAGCTTGGTTTTAGTGAAAGAATGATCATATTGACCAATGCAACAGATTCGAGAGCCCAGGAGTAGACCCATACAGATATAGTCAACTAATATTTGAGAAAGGAGCAAAGGCACTTCAAAGGCGATAAAATAGTGTTTTCAATAAAGAGTTGTACAATAATTGGATATCCATATGCAAAAATGAACTGAGACACAAACTTTATATCTTTCACAAAAAAACACCAGAAAATGGAACATAGGCCTAAATGTAAAACACAACATAATATAATTTCTGGAAACGAAGTAGAAAGTCTACGTGACCTTGTGTTTGATGATGAGTTTGTAGATATAAACATCAAATGTACAATCTATGAAAAAAAGAAAGTTTATACTTGCTTAAAATTGAAATTGATCTGCTTTTAAAAATGTAGTTTAAAAATAAAAATACTGATCTTTACTAAATAAAAAATAACTTTTAAAAAATGAATGAAGTCTTCAACAAATATGGAATTACATAAAACAACCAAACATATGAGTTGTTGGCTGTCATGAAAAAGAAGAAGAAAAGTAAACAACCTGAAAAACATATTTCAGGGAATAATTTAAGACAAATTTTCTAATATTCCTAGTCAGATAGACATTCAGATACAAGAAATCCAGAGAACCTTAACAGGATACTATACAAAATGAATTTTACTAAGGCATGTACCAGACTGCCCAAGGTCGATACTAAAGAAAAAAAAATCTTAAAGCAGTTGGAGAAAAAAGTCAGATCACATACAAAGGGAACCTCATCAAGTTAACTGTAGATTTCTCAGCAGAAACCTTACAGTGCAGGAGAGATTGGAGACCTATTTCCAGCATTATTAAAGAAAAGGGATTCCAACCAAGAATTTCATATCCTGCCAAACTAAGCTTCATAAGTGAAGAAGAAAGAAAATATTTTCCAGAGAAGCAAGCACTGAGGGAATTCATCACTACGAGATCAGCCTTACAAGAAGGTTCTAAACATGTTAATGAAAGAACGATACTTGATAACACACGCACGCACAAATACCCCTCATTTAAGTACATAGTTCACAGACCCTATGAACCAAGCACACAATACAAAATTCAAATAAAACAGCTAAAAACTTCACAATAACCACACATATCAATACTAACCTTGAACGTAAATGGTCTAAACCTCACTTAGAAGGCACAGAGTAGCAAGCTAAGTTGTTTTAAAAAAAGGACCCATTCATCTTCTCTCATCAAAAGACTCACCTCACAGGCAACAACACCCATAGGCTCAAAGTAAAATAATAGAGAAAGATCTATCAAGCAAATGGAAAACACATACAAAAAAAATCAGTGGTCGCTATTTTTAAACTAGATTTTAAACCAACGATAGTAGAAAAAAGACAAAGAATGGCATTATGTAATGATAAAGGGTTCAATTTAACAAGAGGACAACTATCCTAAATATATGTGCACCCAACATTGGAGCACACAGATTCATAAAACAGGTTTTCATGGACTTAAAATCAAAAACAAGAGCTTTAGACAGCCACAAAATAATAGTGGAGGACTTCAACACCCTGCTGACAGCATTAAACAGATAATGAAGGCAAAAAACTAACAGAAATTTTGTACTGAAATTCTACACTTGACCAATTGGAACTAATAAACATTTACAGAATACTTTACCATCAACCGCAGAATATATATTCTTCTTATCTGCACACAGAACATACTCTAAGCTCAACCACATGTTCAGCCATAAACCAAGTCACAGTAAATTAAAAAAACTTGAAATCATACTAACCACACTCTTGGATCACAGTGAAATAAAAATAGAAATCAACACAAATAATCTTTCAAAACCACACAATTACATGAAAATTCTTGCTCCTGAATGACTTTTAGTAAACAAAGAAATCTAGGCAGAAGTTTAAAAAATTCTTTGAAAAAAATGAAAACAGAGACACAACATACCAAAATCCCTGGGATGTAGCAAAAACACTGTTAAAAATAAGTTTCTAGCACCAAACACCTACCTCAAAAAGTTAGAAAAATCTAAAATTATTGATTTTGTATTACACGTAGAGGAACTAGAAAAACAAGAGCAAACTAAATTCCAAGTTATAAGAAGAAGGGAAATACATAAAATCAGGGTGGAACAGAATAAAATTGACATACAAAAATCCATACAAAGAATCCATGAAACCAAAAGTTTTTGTTTGAAAGGATAAGCAATATTAATAAACTACTATCTGTATTGATACAGAAAAAAAGAGACAATCCCAATAAATATCATCAGAAACAAAAAAGTAATGTTATAACTGATTCCACAGTAAAACAGAATATACTCACAGACTATTATGAACACCTCTATGCACCCAAGCTAGAACATCTAGAGGCAGTGGTTACATTTCAGGAAACACTAAACCTTTCAAGACTGATTAAGGAAGAAATCGAAACCCTGAACAGACTAATATCAAATTCAGAAATTGATCAGTAATAAAAAAAACCTACAACTCCCCCCAAAAATCTGAACCAGATGGATTCACAGACAAATCCAACCAGATATACAAATAGCTTTTACCGATTCTACTGAAACTACTTCAAAAAATAATAAATAAAAGACTCCTTTCTACTTCATTCTATGACGCCAGTATCACCCTGATACTAATACCTGGTAAAGACATCACACAAGAAAAGGAAACTACAGGCCAATATTCTTTACAAATATAGACACAAAAATCCTCAACAAAATACTAGCAAACTGGATTCAACAGCACATAAAATGTTTACTTGCCACACTTAAGTAGTCTTCATTCCTGGGATGCGAGGATGATTGAATGAATCAATAAATGTGATTCACAACATTAACAAAATTTAAAACAAGAATCATATGATCATCTTGATAGACATGGAAAAAAATTATAAGATTAAACATCTCTGCATGATAAAAATCCTCAACAAGTTAGGCATCAAAGGAACATACAATAAAATAATAACAGCTGTCTATGACAAACCCACAGTCAACATCAGACTGAACAGAAAAAAGCTGGAGGTATTCACTTTAAGATGAGGAACAAGACCAGAATGCCCACCCTCACCCTTCAAGTCAACATAGTACTGGAATTCCTAGCCAGACAAATCATGCAAGACAAAGAAATGAAGGCACCCAAATAAGAAAATGAGATTCAAATTATCTCTCTTCACTAATGATAGGATTCTTTATCTAGAAAACCCTAAAGACTCTGCCAACGCCTCTTAGAACTGATAAATGACTTCTGTAAAGTTTTAGTATAAAAAGTCAATGTAAGAAATTAGTAGCATTTCTATACACCAATAATGTTTTAGCTGGGAGTCAAATACAGAATGCAACCCATTTGCAATAGCCACCAAAATATAAATTAAAATACCTCAGAATACATCTAACCAAGAAGTGAAATATCTCTACAAAGAGAACAACACTTTGCTGAAATAAATCACAGAAAACACAAACAAATAGCAAACTATACCATACTCATGGATTAAAAAAATCAATACTGTTAAAATGACCCTATTATCCAAAACAATATACAGTTTCAGTGCTATTCCTATCAAACTACCAATGCCATTTTTTCACAGAATTAGGAAAAACTTATTCCAAAATTCATATGGAATTGAAACAGAGCCCAAGAAGCAAAACTCTCTTAAGCAAAAAGAACAAAGCCAGAAGTCTCATATTACTCAGTTTCAAACTGTATTATAAGGCTACAGAAACCCAAACAGCATGGTATCATACAAAAACAGACACATAGAACACAATAGAGAACTCAGAAATAAAACCACACACATATAGCCATCTGATCTTTGACAAAGTCAACAAAAGCAAGGAATGGGAAAATGATTCCCTATTCAGTAAATGGTGCTGGGATAGCTTTCTAATCATATGCAGAGGAATGAAACTGGATGATTGTCTTTCCGTCTATAATAAAATCAACTCAAGAGAGATTAAGAATTTAGATGTAAGATCTTAAACTATAAGAATTTTGGCAGAAAGTGTAACAAATACCATTATGGACATAGGCCTTGGTAAAGAATTTATGGTTAAGACCTCAAAATTAATTGCAACAAAAACAAAAAGCTGCAAGTGGGATCTAATTAAATTAAAGAGCTTCTGCACATCAAAAGAAACTATCAACAGAGTAAACAGGCAACCTACAGAGTGGGAGAAAATATTTGCATACTATGCATCCAACTAAAGTCTAATATCCAGAACATTAGATATTCTCTCTCTCTCTCTCTCTGTGTGTGTGTGTGTGTGTGTGTGTGTGTTTAAGAAATTACACAATTTGACAAGCAGGCAAATAACCTTATTAAAAAGTGGTCAAAACAATTGAGCAGATACTTCTTAAAAGAAGATATACAGGTGGCCAACAAACATGAGAAAATGCTCTATATCACAAATCATCAGAGAAAAGCAAATGAAAACCACAATGAAATATCATCTCACATCAGTCAGAATGACTATTATTTTAAAAATTTTTTAAAAAAGTATTAGGCTGTGGAGAAGAGGGAACACTTATGTAAACCTATAGGTTGGAATATAGATTAGGTCAGCCACTATTGAAAGCAGTTTGGAGATTTTTCAAAGAACTTGGAACCATCATTGGACTCAAGAATCCCATCACTGGGTATATACCCAAAGGAAAATGAATATGTTTACCGAAAAGACACATGCACTTATATGTTCACTGCAGCACTCTTCACTATTCACAATAGCAAAATATGGAATCAAGCTAGATGCTCATAACTGGAAGAGTGAATAAAGAAAATGTGTTGCATGTACACCACGAAATACTATCCATTCATAAAAATGAATGAAATCGTATCTTTGTAGCAGGATGTTTGCAGCTGGTTTCCATTATTCTAAGCAAATTAATATAGAAATTAAAAAGTACATATTGCATGTTAGCACTTAGTGGGGGCTAAAAATTGGGTATATATGTACTGAAAGATTGAAAAAAGAGACACTGGAGACTACTAGAGGTGGGAGAGGAGGAGTGGGAAAAGTGTTAAAAAACTATCTATTGGGTACTATGCTCAATACCTGGGAGACGGAATCATTCACATGCCAAACCATAGTGTCACGTAATACACTTATGTAACAAACCTATACATTAATATAAAATATAAGTTGAAATTATTTCTTTAAAAAGAAAAAAGGTGTCATGGAGTTTAAAAAGTTATTTGAAAAGCAAGTATCTAGTAAATAACTTGTGTCCAAAAAAGCACAAAAAATTCTTAAAACACAACAGCATGACAGGAAAGAGTCTAATTTTAAAAGTTATCACTGAGCCACAGGAATATAAATAACCATAAGAGAATACTATGAACACCTCTATACATATAAACTAGAAAATCTAGAAGAAATGGATAAATTCCTAGACACATACATCATCCCAAGACTGAGCTGGGAAGAAAGTGAATCTCTGAACAGACCAATAATGAGCTCTGAAATTGAATCAGTAATAAATAGCCTACCAACAAACCAAAGTTCGGGAGCAGTAAAAATTAACAGCTGAATCCTATCAGATGTAAAAAAAAAAAAAATCTGGCACGATTCCTACTGAAACTATTCAAAAAAAAAAAAAAAAAAAAAAAAAAGACAAAGAGGGACTCCCGCTTAACTCATTCTGTGAGGCCAACATCATACTGATACCAATACCTGGCAAAGACACAACAATAAAAGAAAACTTCAGGCCAATAACCTTGATGAACATAGATTCAAAACTCTTCAACAAAATACTGGCAAACCAAATCCAGTAACATATTCAAAAGCCTATCCACCATGATCCAGTAAACTATCCCTGAGATGCAAGCTTGGTTCAACACACGTAAATCCGTAAATGTGAGTCATCACATAAACAGAACTGAAGACAAAAAGAGAACGATTATTTCAATTGATGCAGAAAAGGCTTTTGATAAAATTCAACACCACTTCCTGTTAAAAACACTCCATAAACTAGGTATTGAAGGAACATACCTCAAAATATTAAGAGCCATCTATGACAAACCCATAGCCAACATTATGCTGAATGGATAAAAGCTGAAAGCATTCCCTTTGAAAACTGGCATAAGACAAGAATTCCCTCTCTCACCACTCCTATTCAACACAGTATTGGAAGTTCTGCCCAGGGCAATCAGGTAAGAGAAAGATATAAAGGGCATCCACATGGGAAGAGAATAAGTAAAACTACTACTGTTTGCAGAAGACATGATCTAGTATTTTCTAGATACCATATCTAGAAAAGTCTTGGCCCAAAAGCTCATTGAGCTGATGAATAACTTGAACAAAGTCTCAGGATACAAAATCAATGTGCAAAAATCACTAGAATTCCTACAAATCAATAACAGTCAAGCCAAGAGCCAAACCAGGAATGCAATCCCATTCATAATTGCTACAAAAAGAATAAAATACCTAAGAATGCAGCTAAAGAAGTGAAAATTATCCACAAGCAGAACAACAAATCACTGCTCAAAGAATTCAGAGATGACACAAAAAAATGGAGTAATATTTCATGCTGATGGGAAAAAAAGATCAATATTATTTAAATGGCAATACTGCCCAAAACAATGTATTGATTCAATGCTATTTCTATCAAACTAGCAATGGCGTTCTTCACAGAACTAGAAAAAACTATATTAAAGTTCATATGGAATCAAAAAAGAGCCAGAATGGCCAAGGTGATTCTAAGAAAAAAACAAAAACAAAAACAAAAAAACAAACAAAAACCTGCCTTCAAACTATAGTATAGGGCTACAGTAACCAAAATAGCATAGTACTGGTATAAAAACAGAAACATAAAACAATGAAACAGAACAGAGAGCGTAGAAATAAGACTGCACATCTACAACTATCTGATCTTTGACAAAGCTAACAAAAATAAGCAATGGGGAAACGACTCCCTGTTCAATAAATGGTTCTTTAGCTACTTTGGAGGAACAACGACATATGCATGTACATGTGCATCGCAGCACTATTCACAATAGCCTGTATATAGAATCAACTTAGATGCTTATCAATGGTGGATTGGATAAATAAAATGTGGCACATATACACTATGGAATACTACACAGCCATAAGACAGAATAAAAACAAAGTTTTTGCAACAACATGGGTGTAGCTGGAAGCCATTATCCTAAGCAAACTAATGCAGGAACATAAAATCATAAACCACATGGTCCGACTTACGAGTGGGAACTAAATGATGAGAATACATGAACACATAGAAGGGAACAACTGACACTGGGGCCAACCAGAAGGTGGAGGGTGTGAGGAGGGAGAGGATCAGGAATAATAAATAATGGGAACTAGGCCTAATAACTGGGTAATGAAATAATCTATACAACAAACCCCCACGACACAAGTTTACCTCTGTAACAAAACTGCACATGTACCCTTGAACTTAAAATAGAAGTTATAAAAAGAAAAAATGAAATGATATTTATTGTTGAAGTTTGTAATATTTGTGGATATTAATAATATAAATGTAATATTAGTACAATTTTTAAAATAAGAACTCAGGTTTAAATTTAAACATTGGTTCAAAAATAGAATCAAAATAAGGAAAGTTAATACAGTTCAGAATACAGCAATATAAATACATACTTTTAAAACCATAGATAAAAACCTGCTACATGATTTTTTATCTTCCTTGTTAGAGACCTATTTATTAGTTCACTTTTATAATTTTTCTTACATTATAATGTATTATGTCTACATCAACTCCCTAAGCAGAGAAAACATTTGAATCCGTTTGTTTACAGTGTACCTATAGCAAACCTGAACATGTGCCCTAAACTGAAAATAGAAGTCAAGTAAAATAAAATAAATTTAAAAATTACAAAAGAAATCTTACCAAAGACTATACAAAAACCAGCAAATAAGTATACAGAAAGATTATTAATATCATTTGTCATTAGGAAATTGCAAGTTAAATCAGTGAGATAATACTATATACCTGTTAGAATAACTAAAAGCTAATAACTGATAATTCCAAATGTTTTTGAGAACTTAGAAAAACAGGAAATGTCATTCATTTCTAGTGGGACATTTGGCAGATTGTTATCAAACTACAAGGTCTCAGCATTCACATTTCTAGATATATACCCAGTTCTTTGAAAATTTTTATCCACACAAAAACCTGCACAAGAATGTATATAGCATCCTTATTTGTAATTACCAATAAATGGACATAACCAAGGTGTTCCTCAATAGATGAACTGATAAGCATATTTGTGTAAAACCATACAAGGAATATTATTCAACAATAAAAAAATGTGCAGTCAATCCACAGGAACACATGAATGAACCTTAAATGCGTATTTATAAGTGAAAGGAGACATTCTGAAAAGGGTACATACTGTATTATTACAATTATACGACATTCTAAATAAAGCAGAACTATAGAGTTAGTAAAAAAATCAACTATCCTTGTAATTCATAAGAAGGGGATTGGGTTGAATAAGTCAAAGATGGCATATTTTTAGGGTCATGAGACAATTTCATATGATAGTATAATGATTTAAAACATAGTGCATGTTTCAAAACCTATGCAAGCTGTCAGTGGATCTACCATTCTGGGGTCTGGAGGATGGTGGTCCTCTTCTAAAAGCTCCACTAGGTGGTGCCCCAGGAGCAACTCTGTGTGGGAGCTCTGGCCCCACATTTCCTTTCCACACTGAGGTTCTCCATGAACCTGCAGCAAACTGCTTGGACATCCAGGCATTTCCATACATCCTCTGAAATCTAGGCAGAGGTTCCCAAACCTTGATTCTTGATTTCTGTGCATTCACAGCCTCAACATCACATGGAAACTGCCAAGACTTGGGGCTTGCACCCTTTGAATCCATGGCCTGAGCTCTATGTTGGCCTTTTTCAGCCATGGTTAGAGAGGCTGGGATGCAGGACACCAAATCCCTAGGCTGCACACAGCATGAGGACTCTGGGCCTGACCCACGAAACGATTTTTTCTTCCTAGGTCTCCAGGCCTGTGATTGGAGGGACTGCAGCAAAGGTCTCTGACATCCCCTGAAGACATTTTTTTCTTTTTGTCTTGGGGATTAACACTTGGCTCCCCGTAACTTATGCAAATTTCTGCAGTCTGCTTGAATTTCTCCTTAGAAAATGGGATTTTCTTTTCTATCTCATTGTCAGGCTGCAAATTTTCTCAACTTTTATGCTCTGCTTCCCTTATAAAATTGAATGCCTTTAACAGCATCCAAGTTACATCTTAAATACTTTGCTTCTTAGAAATTTCTTCCACCGGATACCCTGAATCATCTACCTCAAGTTCAAAGTTCCACAAATCTCTAGGGCAGGGGCAAAATGCAGCCAGTCTCTTTGCTAAAACATAGCAAGAGTTACCTTTGCTACAGTTCCCAACAATTTCCTCGTTTCCATCTCAGACCACCTCAGCCTGCACTTTATTGTCCATATTGCTATCAGCATTTTGGGCAAAGTCGTTGAATTACTCTTTAGGAAGTTTCAAATTTTCTCACATTTTCCTGTCTTCTTCTGAATCCTCCAAACTGTTCCAACCTCCGCCTGTTACGCAGTTCCAAAGTCACTTCCACATTGTTAGGTATCTTTTCAGCAGCACCCCACTCTACTGGTACCAACTTACTGTATTAGTCTGTTTTTAAGCTGCTGATAAGTACATACCCAAGAAGGGGCACTTTACAAAAGCAGAAGATCTAATGCACTTACAGTTCCACGTGTCTGGGGAGGCCTCACAATCATGACAGAAGGTGAAAGACACATCTCACATGATGGCAAATAAGAGAAGAGAGCTTGTGCAGGGAGACTTTCATTTTTTAAAACTATCAGGTCTAGTGAGACTTATTCACTAGCATGAGAACAGCACGGGAAAGATCTGCTGTCATGATTCAATTACCTCCCACTGTGTCCTTCCCGTAACACATGGGAATTCAAGATGAGATCTGGGTGGGGACACAGTCAACCCATATCAAAGATGTATTGTAACTTTGATGGGAATTAATTTAAATGTATAATTAATATTTTTGCAATAACAATTATATCCAAGTGTATAGCTCATTTTTTCAGTTTTAAAATTTTGTTAAAACTTTCCTAATGTCTTTAAATATATCTCTTTTCATTCCTTTTTAAGCCGATTTCTGTTTAATATCATTCAAATGAAGAAAAATATAAACGTCTCTAAATTTTTTTAACTGTTCATCTTACTGAAAAGCTCTTTGCATTTTCTCTCTAATAATTTGTCATGGGTTTGTTTTAGATGTTAGTAATAGAAAGCCATACAATATTTTTAAAAAATAAGTTTTATACTACATTAACTTTTAAAGGGTAAACCTAGAGCCCTATATACAATGACTCTTTGCCCCCAGTGAGGTTGATAAAAGAGGTAAATTGGAGTTACAAACTGGCTGTAACTATTGACCCACAGCCACTGGTTGCTACAGCTATATTACTGATATTTGTCTTTGAGTTAAATCATGTAACACATTATGTATTATAAATATATATTATAAATTTTATATATAAACATAAATGTTATATATTACAAATTATATATATAATTATAATACATAATTTTACTATAAGTTATTGATATAGTAAATGTGTGTATATATTATATATAAATATATTTTTGTATCTCTGTTATGTATACATTGTATATATAGTATGCAGGCAATATATGTAATATATACATAATGTTTACATATATAATATGTAAATACAATATACTTAATATGTAATTGTATATTATATATTATTTTATTTATATAATATATACACAAATTTACTATAACAGGTAGGGTAATAGCTCAGAAACATTTACATAATTTCAAAAGAACTTATTATTAGAAGCAATACACTAAACATAGTGGGTTTGTCTTGAGGAATATTATGAGAATATGGAGACATAGGGCATTATATTCCATGAAATTGTTCAGTATTATTTTCAAAATTATCTTTTTATAGTTTGATATTTCCTTATGAATATAAAGCTAACCATTTATATTAATATGGAAACAAAGAAGTAAAATGTAATCCATCAACTGCTTACTCTGGTTTATTAACTAAGATGTTGTTGCGAGAAGTCAGGGACCCCAAACAGAGGGACCAGCTGAAGCCGTGGCAGAAGAACATAAATTGTGAAGATTTCATGGACATTTATTAGTTCCCTAAATTAATACTTTTATAATTTCTTACACCTGTCTTTACTGTAATCTCTGAAGATAAATTGTGAAGATTTCATGGACATTTGTCACTTCCCCAGTCAATAGCCCTGTGACTTCCTATGCCTGTCTTTACTTTAATCTCTTAAACTCATCATCTTCTTTGTAAGCTGAGCAGGATGAATGTCGCCTGAGGACCCTGTGATTGTATCAACTGCACAAATTGTTTGTAGAGCTTGTGTGTTTGAATATGAAACCTGGGCTTCTTTAAAAAAGAACAGGATAACAGCGATGTTCAGGGAACAAGAGAGGTAACTTTGAACTGGCTGCCGGTGAGCCGGATGGAACAGAGATATATTCCTCCTCTTTCATAAGCAAATAGGAGAAATATCACTGAATTCTTTTTCTCAGCAAGGAACATCCCTGAGAAAGAGAATGTGCCCTGAAGGTAGGCCTATAGACGGCCCCTTTTTAAGGCGTCCTGTCTTTTATGGTCGAAGCCGAAGGGATGAAGTAAGCCCCGGTCTCCTATAGCGCTCCCAGGCTTATCAGGTGGACAAAAATTCCCACCTAATAAATTTTGGTCAGACAGGTTGTCTGCTCTCAAACCCTGTTTCCTGATAAGATGTCATCAATGACAATGCATGTCTGAAACTTCATTAGCAATTTTAATTTCTCCTCATCCAGTGGTCCTGTGATCTCACTCTGCCTCCATTTGATTTGTGATATTTTATTACCTTGTGAAGTATGTGATCTCTGTGACCCACACCCTATTCATGCACTCCCTCCCCTTTTGAAAATCACTAATAAAAACTTGCTGGTTTTACGGCTGGGGAAACATCACGGATCCTGCTGACATGTGATGTCTCCCCTGGACACCCAGCTTTAAATTTCTCTCTCTTGTGCTCTTTCCGTTTATTTCTCAACCCAGCTGAGACACTTGGGAAATAGTAAAGAACCCATGTTAAACATCGGGAGTGGGATCTCCTGATAAGATGTAGATCAGTATTAGATTTGAACCCCTATCTCGTCACTAGAAAGGTACACAACTATGAGGTAAGTCTTTATATTGTTAGCGTAAATACCCTTACAGGTATAATAAAAATAATTTTATTTATATCTCATGATTTCTTACAAATTAAAAAAAGAAATCATAGGGAGAAATGCAAATGTTTAGATTTTACTATGATGAAGATGTTTACCAAACCAACCCAAATATTCATGAGGCAAACAAGTTTTGAGTGTTTAAACAACGTAATTTAAATCAAGTTATAGATTACCTTAAATCCCCAATCAATAAAAAATAAAATATTAGGAGAGAAATACAATTGGATCATATATAAAACCTCAGCATTAAATTTATAATACAAATAGTTGGAAACACAGTCCTTATTGTTAAATAAACATTGAAGATTGATCATTTTTGATAGAGTAAATGACATAATTTGCATATGAATAAATTTGAAACCATATAGAATGTTTGTTACTTTAAAAAGAAATCACATAAGTTTTCAGTAGTTATTATTGAATTGGGAATAGCCTTTGAGAAATTAAATGAATATTTTCTCTTTGCATTTACCAAACAGATTAAGAACAGATGCTGGAAACTTACTTACAATTCCCAAGAGCAAAAGAAGAACCAAAGTTTAGGAAAGACAGGTGGTCAAGCAATTAAAATATCTGAATCTAAAAATTCTCTAGGGTCCAATAAAATCCATACCAGAATTCAGAAACAAAAGCACATTGCTTTGAAGAATATTTTCTTTAATATTGAGATACACTTTAATGAATAACAAATGTGGATGAAGAATTTTCACTTTTAGAAAAATCAAAGTAGATGAGAAATATGGTGGGTATATAAAGTTCTAGGATTATAGAACAACAGATATATTAGTTAATAATATGTTAAATGAACTTAAAATATTGTGACATTGTGTCTATTATCACTTTTTTGCCTTAAAGAGCAAATGCTTCAAAATTTAAGAGTACAATGGCATTCTTTGAACTGCCAACCACTCAGGAAAAGATTTTACATATTAAAGAAAATAAAACTTCTTCATTGTGTTTTTTCCTCTGCTTTGTTTAATTTAAAAAGTGAATAAATCAAGGCCCACATGATTTAAAATGAACTTGAGTCAGACAAAACGAAGAAGAGAGAAACGTTGATTAGTAATTGCATAAAACGAAAACGCATCTATAAGCTTAAAAGCTTAACTAAAAAGCTATATTAGATGATTAAACATGAATTCTAAGGCTACAGAAGCAAGCAGAATAGGCTTCTATTGAGTTTAAACCTTTGATAATAAAATTAACAAAAAATATATTATTTCTACTATGGTAAGTAATGTTCTGTGTTTTGTTTGTGTGAGTTAAATATGTAAATAGAAATAGAACATATTATTTAAAATTATTAAAAAAGATAATTTACAATAAAATATGGATTTATTAATGGTATCTAATATAACTCAATGCCTATAAAATAATACTCGAAACTGTTTTGTTATTTTGATTTATACCATACATGTTTCTGAAGAATATATGTACATATTTATGTGTATATGTATAATATGTGCATATGCTATTATGCACATTTTCTTCTAATTTATCACATATCTAGCACTTTTATTGTGCCCTTCACTTCCACACATCTCCAAAAGGTCAGGAGGAGGCCTACAATATATTGAGGAACTGGACAAGTCCATTGTCCTTTTATTTCCCCAGGAATAGTCCCTACTGTTTCCCTGGGAGGGTGTTCCATTGCCTATAGCTTCCATTCTGCTGTGGACTGCACTGTGTTCCTTCAAAATGTATGTATTAAAGCCTTAACCCCTAATATGATTGTATTTGGAAATACATTCTACAAGGATAGAATTAGGCTTAAATGAGATGATTGAGTGGGGCCCAAAGCTAGTGGTTTAGTATTTTCCTTATAAGAAGAGACACCAGCATATCTCCTCTTCCTCTCTCTCTGCACTCAAAAAAAAAAAAAAAGAAAGAAAAAAAAGACACCATCTGCAAGTCACACCAGAAAGTGCATTATGTGACACCTTGATCTTGTACTTCCTAACCTCCTCAACTATGAGAAAATAAATGTCTGTTGTTTAAGCCGAAATAAGCAAGCAAACAAACAAACAAAAACCTTAACTTTGGCTTAGTAGAATATATCACCTCATAAAGAAGAACTACATTACAGTTGACCCTTGAACAACACAGGTTTGAATTGAGCATGTCAACTTATACATAGATTTTCTTCTGCCTCTACCATTCCTGAGGTTCTAAGATCAACCCCTTCTCTTTCACCTCTTCCTCAGCCTACTAAACTGAAGATTATGAGGATGAAGACCTTTATGATGATTCACTTCCACTTAATAAATAAAAATATATATTTTATCTTCCTATTGATTTTCTTAATGATATTCCTTTTATCTTGCTAACTCAGCTGTAAGAATACAGTTTGTAATACATACACAAAATATGTATTAAAAGAGTTTATCAGTAAGTCTTTTTGTAACAGTAGATAAACAGTGGTTAAGTTTTGGGGAGTCAGTGGTTATATGACTGTTTTTTGATAGCTTCAAGGGTCAACTGTATATTCTTTTAACAAAAAATATTACTGATATTTAATAATGGAATAATTTCATTTTGGGTCAACAATTAATCAGCCTCTATCTGCTGAATATGTAACTGAATTTAATTGCTGGTTAACTAGAAAAAAAAATAGATCTGGGACTAATAAATAAGTTCACACACTTAAGTACAGAGGTATTCTGCCTTTAATATTTTAACTACAAAATAAGTTGCAAAGTATGATAAAAATTATAGAATCAAAACACAAAGATAGCCATGGGAGGTCCTCAAAGGAAATAGGTGCATCTCCAGCAAGTGGCAAAGACAGAGCCTGGAAAAAATCTCATGATGATAATCACTTGGCAAAAAAGGTAATTTTATGGAGTAACAACTTCAAAGGTTTCTGGGATTCTTTTAATTAGAATTATCCTTAGTTAACAAGAATATATTACACGAGTATTTGTTGACTATTGCTGTGTGTCGTGTGCCAAGTCTTATGGTAGATGCTGCCCACTGGAAATTAGATGTGTTCTCTATTCTCATAAATCATGCAATCTATTGGAGGTATCATTTGACTAAATGATAATATTAACTTCAAGCCCTGCAAACCCTCCGGTGGAAAATTCAGGAATATACAACTGGAACTTTCTACCTTGTATTCAATGTTAGCGAATCTCAAATGAAGTGACAGTAAGGATTACTAGGAATCAACCAGGTAAAGAGGAGATACTAAAGGTTTCCAGTCAGAGGAAATAACATAAGAAAAGGAATCAGTTCATTCAATGTGGCTGCAGATAAAGTGTAGAGAGCGACGATAGAATGGGAGACTGAAAAAGTTAAAAATGGGTTACATCCTGAAGCACTTTACAAACTGGATGCATTCCTCGTAGTTTGAATTTTAACAAAAAACATGACTGGCATTTCTGTATTGAGGGGCATTAGTGATTTTGCTTCTTAGAAAGAACATTGTAGGTGCAGCATCATGAAATAATTTAGCAAAGGGCGAGTTAATCTAAAGGAAAGATGATGGTGACCTAAATGAAGGAAATGATAAAAACAACAGAAGTAAAGTCTTTTTTTTTTTCCAAATTAGAGAAAATGGTGGTTACATTTTAGGGGTGAAAGAGAAAAAGAAATTAAAGATAATACTGAAATATTTTAATCTAAAATTAACAGTTATCCAAGAACTTTGCTAAGTGCTTTAAACATCTTTATACAACCTTGTGAGGCTAAGAACGACTTACAAATGTTAAAACAGGCTAAACGCGTCAAATATCTTACCTATCATCTCACTACCAATAAGTGATAGAACAAAATTAAAACTAAAACTAATATTTGATTCAGAGCATATATTATCATGCACTGCTTCATTTTAAAGAAGCAACAGATATTTAGATTGATGGTACATTTAATTACCAATTATAGGTATATATTATTTAATTCATAACCTTTTAATTACATAAACTGAAATGAAGTCAGCTGTTTAAAATATTTAAGAAAAATTTATGGATGCTGTGGAGCCAGAGTCAAGTGAATTTGAGAATGAAGGTACATACAGAGAGTGACAATGCTGACTTTCATTGTTCTAAGTGGCAGAGTTAGTGCTGGTATTTGAAATGGCGGTTGTGGCAGATCAAGACAGAACAGAGCAGAGGAGAAATGAATATATCTGAAGAAATGGCAGAAACAGCAAAGATAAAGGCAACCATCCCAGAGGTGTCACAGTGTTGGTGAGCTGATACTACTTCAAGAAAAATTAGAGTGACAGATGGAGATAACAGGAGCTACATCAGAAGTAGAAAGTAAGAAATAAATGGCGCTATAGGTGGTGAGTAAAGAAGTCTTTGCAGCAGATGATATAGTGGTTTGGATCCAAAAAATGACTTTAATACCGATCTAGTCTACATATCGATATTGATATTGAAGTACTGATACTACTTGAAGAAAAATTTCAGTGACAGATGGAGATAACACAAGATACATCAGAGGTAGAAGGTAAGAAAGAAATGGTGCTGTGGGTGCTGAGAAAGGAAGTCTTTGCAGCAGATAATACAATGGTTTGGATCCAAAAAATGACTTTGATAATGATCCAAGTCTACATTTCTATCAGTATTACTTTCTTTTTAATTTCCGAGTGGTATGCCACTGAGTGGATGTACCACAATTTCTTTTGCCATTCAATTCCTTAATGCATATTTGGATTATTTCAGTTTGTGATACTATGTTTAACTGAATAAGAAATTTTAAAACTTTATTTCCAAAGTGTTTATACCGTTTAATAGTCCCACCAGTAGTATTGCTTGGCATTCTAGTCCGCCCTTTCTCGTGGGTAGGCAGTCATATTGTCTTGTGATTTTAATTTACATTTTCCTGATGAATAATGGTGTTTTACAACTTTTTACACCGTCACGTGTCACCAAACATTTTGGTCAATGATTGACTATATACAATGATGATCCCATAAGATTATAATAGCACATTGTTACTATGCCTTTTCAATATTTAAATATGTTTGCATACACAAATACTTACCATTCTATTACCATTGCCTACAGTATTCAGTATAGTAATACTCTGTACATGTTTGTAGCCCAGGAGCAATAGAACCATATAGCCTAGGTGTGTAATAGGTTATACCATGTCGTTTTGGGTAAATATGGTCTATGAAGTTTACACAATGCTGACAAGCCACACAACACATTTCTTAGAATACATCACCCTTATTAAATGATGTATAACTGCATGTATATTGGTCATGATACTGGTACAGTTTTTATTTAAAATATTTTACACTTTTTTTATTGCACTACTTATTTTCACATCTGTGAGTTTTAAGAATTCTTTACACAGGAACACATGTGCTTAGCCTGTAGATTATATTTTTATTTCTCTAACCTTATCTTTTTAAAAATAGAAGCTTTACATTTTTTACAAAGACCAGTTTATCAGTTTGTTTAATGTTTCAGTATTATGTTACTAAATTAAATATTTAACTACCCCAAGTTTTCAAAGACATACTGCAACACATTCTATAATATCAGATAATTTTGGGGTTTAGCATTCAAAAAGTTTACTCTCTGACACATTTTGAGTTAATTTTTATGCTCAAGCATAGATTAACAATTAAGGTATTCTGGTTTCTATTCTTTTAGCACCATTTGTTGAAAATTGCATGGCTTTCTTATTAACTTAGCTGTGCTCCTTTTGCAAACCAATTGACTGCATATATGTGTGTTTCCAGACTCTATTCTAAAACCAGTGTGTATTTACCTATCTATATCTATATTTATGCTAACTTAACAATGCTTTAATTACTGCAACATATTTTAAGACTTGAAATCAAGTAGAATAAATCACCCAACTTTATTCTTCATTTTCAAAATTATATATTACTTATTACACACTCTTTGTGCTTACATATACATTTTAGAATCAGCTCATATGTTTCTATAGGTAAACCTTCTTAAAATTTTGATGCAGATTACAATGGATCTGTAGAACAGTTTGGGGAAACATTAATGGTATTGAGTCTTCTTATCCATGAACATGATATATCTCTCCTATTATTTATTCTTTTATTTCACCTAGTAATATTTGTAGCACTTTAAAATACAGTTATTGTACATATTATTACATGTAACCATATTTATTTCACATTTTATACTTTCATAAGTAATAAGTTATATTTAACTTAACTTTCTAATTGTGTGTTTTTTAAATGTACTAAAAACGTTTGATATATGAGTACTAACCTTTTATTTCCTTATCTTACTAAATCACTTCTTATTTTTATTGGCTTTTTTAGTGCTATCTACATATAGAATCATTCTTTCTATGAGCCAAGAGAGTTTTACATCTTTCTTTACATTCTGTATGCATTTTATTTTTTTTATTGCCTTGTTAAACTGGGGATGCCCTCAACTATAATGTTGAATAGCAATAAAACAAAGTTGTTCTCTGTTTCTGCTTCTATTTAGCATTGTAATTTTCTACACAAATTTGAATATGTTGTGTTTAATTTTTGTTAAGCTCAGGATAGTTGTTAAGCCTTTTTGTTTTATCTTTTGAAGCATATGTAATTTATAGATGTGTTGCTTACTTTGTAAACAACAGTTTTTAAAAAAATATCTTTCATTAATTATCAACTCAAAGTCAATGTGATCATAGTTCATGTACTGCATAATAATCTTTAAAAATTGTTGAGAGTTATTTTATCATATGGTCCATTTTGTTGAAAATACTACATTCACTGGAAAAACAGCTTGTATTCTGTTATTGTGTAAACTGTTAATAAATGTTAATTATGCTCAATTGGTTTATTATGTTGTTTAGTTATTTTATAGCTTAAGTGATTTTCTGGAGATTTGGTGTATAAACATGGAAAGAGTATTATTGAAATACCTAGTTACAATTGTGAATTTGTCTGTTCTAACTTACATCAGCTTTTACTGTATATATTTTGACATACATGTGGGGGGCATACACTCGGAAATTTCTCTGTCTTCTTATTGACTTGTTATCTTTCTCATTGCAAAATTCTCCTTTTTTTTTCCCCATTTTCTAAGACTATATTGTCTTATATTAATGTAGCCACTGTGACTTTTTTTTACACTTTGCATAATATGACTTTTCCCATATTTTTTTTTTTTGGTCCTATGTATGTCTTTATATTTCAATTGAGTTTATGCATACAGCAAGTGATTGCTCTTTCTTTTTATATCTAGTATGCCCATCTCTGTATTTTAATTATAATTGTTAGTCTATTTACACTCATTTTAATTGTACATATAAATTTATATCTACTATCCAGTTTTTTTAAATTTTACCCAAATTTTTCATTTTCTATTTTCTTTTGTATTAATTTAGTATATTTTGGTAATTGATTGCTTATTAACTATGTGTTTTGTTGTATTTTCATGGTTTCTTTGGGATTTACAATAAGCATTTTAATCACAGTATCCTTTCCATTATGTTATAGCATTTAATTTTCTGTGCATGACACTTAAAAGGGTATAATTTCATTTCTCACTTCTTGGATCTTGTGCCATAATACTACTATGTGTTGCTTCTTCATAAGGTATAAACCACATAATGCATTTAAACAATTGATAATATTTTGGGAAAATGTTTAAAGTAAAAAAAAAAAGTCTGTTTTACATTTACTCTAATATTTATAATTTGTGTGCTCTTTATTCATTCCTGGATAAAAACACCATATGATTCCATTAGCCATTATTTTCCTTCATCTTGACTAACTTTCTGAAATATCTTTTGTAGTATAGGTCTGCTAGCATCAATTTTTTTAACTTTTCATTTTTTATTTCACCCACACTTTTATGGATATATTTGCTGGATATAAAAGTCTACGTTGACAAATTTCTTCTTTCAGTACATGAGGACTTTATTTTTATTATCTTTTAGATTGCATTATTTGGTATTAAAAGTTAACTGCCATTTATAGTATATTTTTTAATAGGTATATGGAGTTTTATGGGGAATTTTTAGTGTTTTTTAATAATTTATGATGGTTCTTATGGTATTATTTTCTGTGTATATACTACTTATATTTGTTAAGCATCATAGAAATATGTAATTACACTTTATTTATTCAAATATATTTTCCTCATCATCACTACTCTCTTATTTTTTAAAAAATTCCAATTGCCTGTGCAAAAAATATTTGATAATTTACCTCAGGTAACTGAATCACTGAAACTTTTTTCCTTTCTCATTTTCTTCTCTCTCTCTTTATTTTTGATATATATTATTACTTTATTTTCAAGTGTACTAAACATTTCTTTTGTAGTGCCTGATTAACTTTTAAGTTTATACCAAAAAAGTGTCATTACAGCCATTTTCTTTTTTAACTCTCAATTTTCCATCTGGTTTCTTTGTATGTTTTATTTCTTTACAATATATTCTATGTTCCACTATACGGTTTGTTTTGTTGAATGTTTTCTGTGCACAGAAGACATAAAGAGTATGTCTTCTGCTGCTGTTGTGTGAAGTGTTTTTTAAATGACAATTAGGTTTTCTTTGTTTATTCTGTTCAAGATTTCTACAGTTATTAATATCTCTATACATATTCTTGATTTTTTTTTGTGTTTTTACTATAATGGATGTTAGAGAGAGCTTTAAAATGTCAACCTTTAGCGTAGATATCTGGTTTTCTACAATTTTAGTATGCATAGCCCTTTAAAACATCTTTTTCTGCTGGTTTATATCAGCTCTCTCATTTTTTTGTTGTTGATTCCATTGAGTGATAATATTCCTAGCTTTGGTCACATTTTTTTTCTCTTGGCATGTCTAATAATTTGTGACCCGATGTTAGGCACTGTGAGTTATGTTAAAGAATTATCACATCAATGAATTACATGTTTATGCTGTATGTTGTTGTTGTTTTGTCATTTCCCATTGGACTTTTAAAAAATTCAGCCTTTTTTTTTTTTTTTTTTTTTTTTTTTGCTTTGATCTATTTTAGACTTAGGATTTGGTTTTTCTAAGAAAGCTCCAAACTAATGTTCAATTCAAGGTCCCTACTGTTAACACATATCCCTTCTGGAGTGTCCACTAAGTTATCCAGATGATAACAACAATTTTACTACTATTATTGGGATTGTCTTGTGGAGTTATACTTCAAAGAAGAGGAACCTAGTACACAGAAAATAAAACGGTCTCCATATGTAGAGGTCGTTTTCTGAGCAATTTCTCCTTTCTAGAACTCTAGCCTGCAATTTTCAATTATCGTAGCATCCTGACGCTACTAACTCTGACACTTCAAGTTAGAAAGTCTGCCAAGCTCTGTTTTCTTTTTCAGTTCTTGTATGGACAGCCTTGAAATTGCCTTAATTAATAAGAAATATACACACATAGTGATTGACTTAATATCCACTGTTTCTCTTCTATTAGTACTTACAGTTGTATGCTTTTTGTTTAATATTTTAAAACGTATTATTTTACATATTTTGCAGAGATTTTTAGTTGTTTATAAGGGGAGGTTAAGCCTGAACCTTGTTGTTCCTCAATGACTAGCAGTGGGCTTCTAATTATATTTATTACATTTATTGTTTAATAAGACTATAAACTTGATCAAAGCAGAGTCTATGTGCGTTTTCACAAATAAATTCTGTAAATGAGCATAAGGTCATCCAATAAAAAATTTTAATAAATATTGGCTTAATTAATTCCTTTCTAAATTTATGCTCAGAGAGGTTAAATTGCTTAAGTCACTTGCTTACAGATATTTATCAAGCTGCTAAATCTAAGTCTGTCTAATTTGAAAATCTGCACTGTTTTTGTCAGACCAAACTGACATGCTGAGATTTCAGTGTGTGTTTTCAAAGGAAGTTATTTTTCTGTCATTAGCAGTGATTTTACTACAGTCTAAAAGTTCTTGCATCTTTCTTGGGGTATATTAATTTAAAGGAATTAATATGTAATTTTCTATTGTTAGATGAAGTCTGATCTTGGAAAATAATATTTTGCATTTTCTTCAACAGAATTTTATAAAGAAATGCATTTATGAAATATTTCTACTCAGCAGACATAGCAACATAGCAATTTGTGTGAGCTCTTTATTTCCTCCCTTTTTAAATTAAATCACCTTTAGACCTCAGAAAAATAGCAGGGAATTCTTGAATAAAGCAGATCCTAGTTTGCCTCAGTTTTTCATTATTCTTTTCAGGCATACTATGTTTTTTGTTTTTAAATGCTGATGCCTGAAAACTGACTTAATTTTCTAAATTTGCTTAGTTGTTGTTTTGTTTTATTCATTTGCATTGCTTTGCTTTTCTTTAAAAATGTATAACACCAAGTGAGCTTAAGGACTACCCTCTTTCCTGTTATTCCTATTAATTACACTTTTTTTTTAAGTCTTTTTTTTTTTTAAAAAGTCTTGCTCTGTCGCCCAGGCTGGAGTGCAGTGGCTCCATCTCAGCTCGTTGCAAGCTCCGCCTCCGGGGTTCACACCATTTTCCTGCCTCAGTCTCCCAAGTACCTGGGACTACAGGCGCCCACCACCACATGTGGGTAATTTTTTGTATTTTCAGTAGAGATGGGGCTTCACCGTTTTAGCCAGGAGGGTCTCGATCTCCTCACCTCGTGATCTGCCCAGCTGGGCCTCCCAAAGTGCTGGGATTACAGGCAGGCGTGAGCCACCATGCCAGGCCTTAATTACACTTTTGATAGGAGTTCAAAGATTCATCATGGATATGTGATTGAGCCATAATCTGTAGAAAGAGCAGTAAGTTCAAAAACTTAAATCTACTAGGTTCTTTTCTTTGTTTTGAAATTTGCATTGGTTTCTTGTATTTTTTTATACATTTTTCTTTTCACTACTATTATGCTCTAGACTTAGAAGACCAAGCAAAAAAAAATGGATACCACCCCCAAAAAAGAGAAAGAATGAGTAAGACTTAGTATGTGATAAGACAGCAGCTTGACTATAGTCACTAATAACTTAGTTGTACATTTAAAAATAACTTAAAAAGTATAATTGGAGTATTTGTAACTCAAAGGATAAATGCTTGAGGGGATGGATACCACATTCTCCATGATTTGCTTACTTCATATTATATGACTGTATTAAAACATCTCCTGTACCCCATAAATATATACACCTACTATGTACCCACAACAATTAAAACAAAACAAATAAATGAAATAGAAATAAATAAACTTTAAAGGGTCAGGAAAATGTCCACTTCTGTATCTTCTAGAGTAAAATGGCAAAGAGCATAGTTCATGCCTGTTTTACCAGGTAATGGTAGTAAAGAGATGCTAGAAAATAAAAGGAAAATGAATAATTTTTGGCCTCTTATTCTACAGATATTTACTGGGCAACATCTCTGCACCAAGCACTATTTTAGATAGTAGGAAGCCTGGTAACTAAAGTAAGGTTTCCCATTATAATTAAAACAAATGATTAGAAATAAAAAGATGTATAATGTAATGTCAGATAGTGATAAGAATTTTCCATATAAATGAAGTAGGTTAAGAGAATAGGGCAGAACTATTCAGTAGAATTATCTGTAATAGTGGAAATATTTTATATGCTCTATCTAATATGAAAGCTACTAGTTACATTTGATATCAAAAGTTTGATAGAAGACTAAATTTTTAATTTTTAATTTAATTTTTGTTTAAATTTTAAAATAAAATAGGTACATGAGGTTAGTTGCAGAGGGATTTTTTTTTCTGAAAGTAATATTTAACCAAAATCTGAATGAAGTATGGGAAAAAGTCTCCATTTATCTCGAAGAACACTTCATTTGGAAGGAAGAACAAAAACACTGAGCTAGGGGAATGCTTTGTTCCTATAATGGTTTAAGAAGCTTGTTTGTTCCAATATTTGTGAATTTTAGATTAGTCAAAGTACATGCTGCCTTGGCTGGTTGAAGTAAGCAAAAAAATGTGGTCCAGAAAACAAAGCTTGTTGTCTCAGATACATCATATTATGCATACCAAAAGTTATTTCAGTTATATACACATGAAAGAAGTATATTTCATCATATGTCAGCTGAGTAAAGTTTTTGAGCAACTTCCTGAAGGAATGGAATTCCTCATACTGTAACCTGCCTCTGTAGTAAGCCAAGTAAATCAAAGTATTGGTGAAATATTTAACATAATATTTGAAACATGTGAACAGGCAAAAATAATTACTTACTTCTCTGACTTCTCTGACACTGGAATGCACTGAAAGTGCCACACAGGGTTTTAGTTTATAAATGACAAGCAGTTACACAGCTCTTTCCATTATGTTTTTTGATTTTAAAAATTGTAATGAGAGAATAATTAAGTAAAATAAATTATAATTAATTAAATTTATCAAATACAAAATGAAATCTATGTGCATAGGACTATGTTTTACAGAATATCATTTTTCAGATCATTTATGACCATGGTTAAGCAAATGATTTAATACAATTATGAAGAGTACATGTATCTATTTTAATCTACAGTATTATGTTATACTTCAATCAAGATCAAATTCCATAAAGCGATGTAAGGAAATTCTTAATTCATTTTGCTTGTAAAGAAGCTTTATTTTAATATGATTTGTTTAGTGGAATGCTTTCATGGTAATTCTTTAAATTGATCTAGCCTTACACCATTCAAATTGATTTGAAAAGTTCAGAATATATTTTAAATAAAATGTAGTTTATTTGAACTATATATACATGTGATATATATTATATATAATTACAAATAACTAACAGTATCTAGCAAGTTTAATTACATTCTTCTTTACTTTTTTCTGGAATTTTCCAAGATGTCTTCTACTGAGTTTTTTTTTTTTTTTAAAGGGGCTTGAATATTTATGTAAACTCCCTCAGATTCAGTCAGCGTGTTGTAAATGGCTTAGGAAATGTCCATGGACAAACAGCACACATAAGCTTGACCCATGTCTTGAATTCCAGTCTTAGAATGACAGCCAAACTTCTTAGAAGGTATTAAGTTCCGTGATCTACTGGCACTAAGTACACAAAAGAGAACACTTTCTGCTCCCCAAGCAAATCCCAATAAATTAGAGAAAACAGCAATTAAAAAATTAAAAATAACTATTTGTTCAATGATCTACAAAGATAAGTCTCTTCTCCTATGAGAACTTTTGAGTGGCTTTGAACTTAAATTGCTTGTCAAGTTTATAATTCTGAGTGCTATTTAAAATATTATAGATCAGATAAAATGAAAAAAAAAAGGTCTGTCATAAATTCTATCTTACTAGCATACTATTAATACTAAAAATGATAAAGATGGTGTGAAAACAAACCAATGATTGATGTAGGTCAAGAACTGTAAAGTACAACAAATGGAGTTTGTCATTTGGCAGTATATCAGAAGAATTATTTCCAAAGACCAAGTAAGACGCAGACCTCTAATTCAGGAGCATTCATCATGAGAGAAGTTATTATCCTAATTCATTATTTCAAAAAAATAAAGAAGATAAAAACATGTGTTAATATCAACAAATACGAAAAAAAATTCTGATAATATTAACTGTCATTTACTAAAAATTAAATAAAATAATAAAAGGAAGTAATTGTTAAATATGATCAAGACTATCTAAACCAGCCAGGTGCAGTGGCTCATGCCTGTAATCCCAGCACTCTGAGAGGCCGAGGCGGGCAAATCGTGAGGTTAGGGGTTTGAGACCAGCCTGGCCAATATGGTAAAACCCCGTCTCTACTAAAAATACCAAAAAATTAGTCGGGCATGGTGGCATGCGCCTGTAGTCCCAGCTACTTGGGAGACTGAGGCAGGAGAATCACCAGAACCTGGAAGGCGGAGGTTGTAGTGAGCCGAGATCCACCACTGCACTCCAGCTGGGCTACAGAGCAAGACTCCGTCTCAAAAAAAAAAAAAAAAAAGGACTATATAAACCGACAAAATTAAACAAAAAGACTAGATAAATATAAGTCAAGTTATAAAGATTATTTGGAAATTTCAAATATGAAAGAGAAATAATAGATATACATGTTTAGAAAAAATATTCTATTAGATATCAGATATCAATGTTTGCCAAAAAAAAAAAAAATGCTTCCAGAAAAAATTACCAAAATTCATTTATATTTTAAAATATCGGCTTCTTTATTAATATTTAAAGCATTTTTGTCTTATAATACAGCATTTTTCAAATATTATTGAATATTGTATATGCATGAAAGTCAATCAAGTAGAAATGTAATAGATTATGTAAATCTAATTTTTAATATTTGGATAGGTTCCAATTTTTTATGAGGAAAAAAGGAAACATCTTTGGGAATTTTAAAAATCTAATTTAACGGCTAATACCCTGTGATATATGTCAAGAATTTGACTAAATTAGTTACTGATATGTAATGGGGATACATTTATTTTATAAAATTTTAAAAAAACATTTCCAATGATATCTATAATTTACTACAAAATATTTTAGAAACATCAAGTATGATATTTGGCAAAGCTTTAATGAAGAATTAATCAACAGTCGAGGAGTTAGGTATTTATAGTAACGTAATGATCAGAAATGCATACTTGGGTATTGATCTAGTTTGAAATCAGAGGTTCCAAAAAACAAAACAGCAACAACAAAAAAGAAAACAAAAAGAAACACCTCAGTCATTTAGTAAGGTAATTATACTATTGAATGTCTGATTTCTTTTTTTTCTTTTTTCTTTTCTTTTTTTTTTTTTTTTTTTGACGAAGCCTTGCTCTTATTGCCCAGACGGAAGTGCAGTGGCGCAATCTCAGCTCACTGCAATCTCCGCCTCCCACGTTCCAGCGATTCTCGTGCCTCAGCCTCTCTAGTAGCTGGGATTACAGACGCTCACCTCCATTTTTTGTATTTTTAGGTGAGACGGGATTTCGCCATATTGTCCAGGGTGGTCTCAAACTCCTGACTGACCTCAAGTCATTCCACTCCTTCGGCCTCCCAAAGTGCTGGGATTACAGGCGTGAGCCACCGTGCCTGGCCTAAAATGGGGCTTTCAATCATTTATTTTAAAAGCAAAATTTTGGAAACCATTTGACTACAAAGATCCATATTTCATGGAATCAACACCTGTATGCTGTACAATATTTTTAATTATGTTTTAATTGGCTTATCTGGAAGTTTTAGTCCCAAGAGGCCATTCCACATACTAAATGTAGGGTTAAGTCAGGGTTAAAACTTTCTTTTTTATCAAATAGAAAACAGTGATTGTGAAAGGTGAGAAGAGATATTTCTCCATCACAGATATGTTCTCAGAAAGATCCGTTTTAAAAAAGGGTACATGTGAAATCAAGAATCTGGAAAATTATTCTTGTAAGACTAACTCAGAGCAAGTATACTTATAAAACCTTCATCGCAAGTACAGTATCTTGAAGACCACACTCAAAAACGTATTCCCTAACAAGATAAAAGGCAGGTAATCCATGAATAATGAAAATGTGTGTCGTGAGTCCAACCAAGAAACAGAGAATTTCTTTTTTAAATTTTATGTGGCAGGAGGCTAGTATGGACTCAAATAGAGACTTTTAGAAAAATTTCTCCTTAAGTTTTTGGAAACATAAAAAGTGCCTCTAAAATTAGAAAGTTTCAATCTAATGTAGTATTTAATTAAAAAATAGATAAAAGGGAATATAATGTATTTATAGTATAGGAATCTAATGTACTATATAGTGTACTATATTCCTACATTGCTTACTTCAATAGAAATATAATAAATTCAATGTTTTATTAAATATTTTATTGGATATTCTATTCAGTTGAATAGAGTACAGTGTACTATATTCCTACATGACCTGTTTCAGTAAAATAAATATTGGTCAATGGATGTTATAAAAGAAATACTGGAATATACCCATACATTATTGGATAATTTAAGCTATATTATATTTTCTCAAATAATTTAATGACAAATACAGAAATGACATAAATAAGATTTTATTTATTCTTTTAGTAAAATACAGGAAGCAAAATATGAGTTTTTGATGGTATTTTTATAAGTATTTGTCTCACATAAGAAAATTTAATGGCTTAATACAATATTTCCTTCATTTATAAACGTTTCATCATGAAATCTAACATAAAAGTTTACTACAAAAATATATTTTATCTTTATATTATTTTAGAAAAACAAAATTATTCCTCGATGTTCATACTCAACTTTACAGGTTGCCTTGCTTCCCCTGGGAATTTTTCAGAGAGAAAATGTTGCCTTTAATCATATGCTTTATTACTTTTTCTAAATGAACTCTTCAGCAATATTTTTCAGCATGTTAAAAAGAGATGTCTTAGAATTTGGAATTGACTATGGAAGGAATTCTATATGTTAAGATTTATGTCAACATGAGTAGAGCTAGAGGTAATGATAATCAAATATATCTGCATATTTTAAAAAAACTATTTCGACTTATGTTTACAATCATATAATTTATTCATGCTGTATAAGCCATGTGATTACAATAAAGCTACTGTAAGCATCAAGTCTCATTAAGTTTAGCAGGGAGATGAAGCAACCCCAAAACAGAGACACACTAAAGTTGAATTTTTAAATCATTGAACAGAGCACTAAGATTTTATTTCCTAAACTTATTGGAGCATATAGGAGTTGAGGGGAAAAGCTAATGTAGATATGTAAACCTTTATACTGATAATTCTTTTTGTTATTATCTTATAAAAAAATATTGATTCAGGGTTTTTTAGGATTATTGAAAGGTTTAAAGGTAGAAAGCAGGCAGAGCAAGATGACCAAATGGAACCCTCCAACAATCTCTTCCCCCGACCCCAGGAACATAAAGTTGAACATCTATCCATGCTAGAAAGCACTTCCAGAACCAAAAATTAGGTAAGCAGTCACAGAATATAGTTTTAACATTATATCAAGGAAAGAGGCACCGAAGAGGGTAGAAAAGACAGTCTTGATATCTACACAACCCCTTCCAATCCCTTGGCAGTGGACAGAGAGATTCTATGTGCTTATGGGAGGGAGAGCAAAGTGATTGTGGGACTTGTATTGGAAATTAATGCTGCTCTGTCACAGAAGAACAAAACACACAACAGAATTCCAGCACCCATGGAGGCAGCATTTAGACTACTCTCAGCTAGAGAAGATTCCTCTGCCCTAGCAGCATAAACCTGAACTCTGCCTAATTCCACTATCTGACCAAAGTGGTTTAGAGTCCTGAATAAATGTAGAAGGAAATTAGACCACAAGGCTGCAGTCTTTGGGCAAGCCCTGGGGCTTGGCTAGACTCAGAGTCAGTGGACTTGGCGGGGCATGTGACCTAGTGACACACTATGTGTGGTGTCCAAGGCAGTGCTTGCATCACCCCTCCCCAAACTTCAGTCAGTGCAGCTTGGGAAGAGATTCCATGCCACTCAAAAGGAAGAAGAGAGAGTACTCTGCCTTGCAAGAGTCCCTGCTTGAATACCAGCTTGGTTACAGTAAAATAAAGCACAAAGCATTTTTCTGAAGGCCCTATTGTTAGGCCCTAGCTATTGAACTGCTTGTGTGTGTGTGTGTGTGTGTGTGTGTGAGAGAGAGACAGAGATGGAGTTTCGCTTTTGTTGCCCAGTCTGGAGTGCAATGGAGTGTTCTCAGCTCACCGCCAACCTCCGCCTCCCAGGTTCAAGCAATTTTCCTGCCTCATTCTCCAGAGTAGCTGGTATTATGGTCATGCGCCACCATGCCTGGCTAATTTTTTGTATTTTTAGTAAAGATGGGGTTTCTCCATGTTGGTCAGGCTGGTATCAAACTCCTGACCTCAAGTGATCCACCTGCCTCGGCCTCCCAAATTACTGGGATTACAGGAATGAGCCATCACGCCCAGCTGGACTGCATTTTTGGATCTGCTGTGGACCCACAAAGGAACTTGCTGTCACACAGGGAAGAACTCAGTCCTGGTAATATTCACCTCATGCTGACTAAGGATTTCTTTTGCCTTAAATAAACATCAATGGTAGCTAGGAAGTGGTCACCATGGGCCTTGGGACAATCCAATACTATGCAGGATTCAAGTGTCACTCAGTGTTGTTCTAGCTGTGATGGTCGTGAGAGTGCTTGCATCACACCTCCCCCAACTCCAGGTATTCCAGCAAGGAGAGGGTGGTGCCTTCTACTTGAGGAGAAGTGAAGAAAAAGAATGAAAGTCTTCCTGTGAATCCAGGAAATTCTCCCGAATCGTACCCAAGCCCATCAAGGCAGCAGGAATCTGCAAAGTTTTTAAAATTCCTGAGTTTGGGACATTCCCTAGTGCAGATAAAACTGCATTAATCAGAGACTTAGATTACAACACGTAATTTGCTTTGAATGTCTGGAAAGCCTTCTCAAGAAGGATGGATAGAAACAAATCTAGATTGAGAAGATTAGAATAAATGCCCAATTCTTGAATCCTAAATATCAGTGAACATCCACAAGCATCAGTAACATCCAGGAAACATGATCTCACCACAATAACTAGATAAAAAAGTCACTAATCTCAGAGTGACAGAGATATGCAACCTTTCAGACAGAGAATTCAAAATCGCTATTTTGAGGAAGCCAGATGAACTTAAAACAACACAAAGAAAGACTTCAGAATCTTGTCAGAGAACTGTAACAAAGTGATTAAAATAATGAAAATGCAAGTAGAAATGCTAGAATTGAACATTTTAGTTAATAGACTGAAAACTTCTTAGAGTTTCTCAACAGCAGAATTGATCAAGCAGAAGAAATAATGAGCTAATTTGAAGATATGCTATATAAATACACAATCAGGAGAGAAAACAAACAAAAAATAGAATTTAAAAAAGCATGCATTTTTGCCTGCAAGATGGCTGAATAGGAACAGCTCCGGTCTATAGCTCTCAGTGAGATCAATGCAGAAAGCGGGTGATTTCTGCATTTCCAAATGAGGACCCAGTTCATCTCATTGGAACTCGTTAGTGGGTGCAGCCAAAGGAGGGCAGCCAAAGCAGGATGGGGCATTGCCCCACTCAAGAAGTGCAATGAGTCGGGGAACTCCCTCTCCTAGCCAAAGGAATCTATTAGGGATTGTACACTGCACTCTGGCCCACATACTCTGCTTTTCCCATGGTCTTCGCAACTTGCTGACCAAGAGAATCACTCTGGTGCCTACACCACCATGGCCCTGAGTTTCCAACACAAAACTGGTCAACCATTTGTGCAGACACTGAGCTAGCCTCAGGAGTATTTTTTGTTTTTTTGTTTTTTTCGTACCCCACTGGTGGAACACCATTGAGACAAAACCGTTCACTACCCTGGAAAGGGGGCTGAAGCCAGGGAGCCAAGTGATCTGACTCAGCAGGTCCCCCCACCACAGAGCCAGCAAGCTAAGATCCACTGGCTTGAAAATATTGCTGCTAGCACAACCGTCTGAGCTCGACCAGGGACACACAAGTTCAGTGTGGGGAGGGACATTCACCATTGCTGAGACTTGAGTAGGCAGTTTTATCCTCACAGAATAAACAAAGCCAGTGAGAAGTTCAAACTTTGAAAAGCCCAAAGCAACTCAGCAAGGCCACTGCAGTCAGCCTGCCTTTACCTCTCTGGGCAGGGCATCTTTAAAAAAAGGCAGTAGCCCCAGTCAGAGACTTATAGATAAAACCTCCAACTTACTGGGACAGAGCACGTGGGGGAAGAGGCAGTTGTAGGCACAGCATCAGCAGACTCAAACATCCCTGTCTGGCAGCTCTGAGGAGAGCAGCAAAACTCCCAGAATAGCATTTAAACTCTGAAGAAACAGACTGCCTCCTCAAGTGAGTCTCTGACTCCTGTGTATCCTGACTGGGAGACACCTCCCAGTAGGGACTGACAGACTCCTCATACAAGAGAGCCCTGGCTGGCATCTGGCCAGTGCCCCTCTGAGACAAAGCTTCCAAAGGAAGGAACAGGCAGGAATTGTCGCTGTTTTGCATCCTCCACTGGTGATACCCAGGCAAGCAGGGTCTGGGGTGGACCTTCAGCAAAATCCAGCAGACCTGCAGCAGAGGGGCCTGACTGTTAGAAGGAAAACTAACAAACAGAAAAAAAAAAAAAAGTATAAATATCAACAAAAGGACATCCATTCAGAGACCCCATCCAAATGTCACTGACATCAAAGACCAAAGGTAGATAAATCCATAAAGATGGGGAGAAATAAGTGCAAAAGGCTGAAAATTCCAAAAACTAGAATGCCTCTTCTCTTCCAAAGGATCACAACTTATCAACAGAAAGGGAATAAAAATGGATGAAGAATGAGTTTGATGAACTGACAGAAGTAGGCTTCAGAGGTGGGTAATAACAAACTCCTCTGAGCTAAAGGAGCATGTTCTAACCCAATACAAAGAAGCTAAGAACCTTGAAAAAAGGTTAGACAAATGTCTAACTAGATAACCAGTTTAAAGAAGAACATAAATGACCTGATGGAGCTGAAAAACACAGCACAAGAGCTTTGTGAAGCGTACACAAGTATCAACAGCTGAATCAATCAAGTGTAAGAAAGAATATCAGGGGATGAAGTTCAACTCAATGAAATAAAGTGAGAAGACAAGATTAGAGAGAAAAGAGTGAAAAGAAACGAACAAAGCCTCCAAAAAATATGGGATTATGTGAAAAGACCAAATCTACATTTGATTGGTGTACCTGAAAGTGATGGGGAGAATAGAACCAAGTTGGAAAACACTCTTCAGGGTATATCCAGGAAAACTTACCCAACCTAGCAGGACAGGCCAACATTCAAATTCAGGAAACACAGAAAACATCACAAAGTTACTCATAGAGAAAAGCAACCCCCAAACACATAATCATTAGATTCACGAAGGTTAAAATGAAGAAAAAAATATTAAGGGCAGTCAGAGAGAAATCTCAGGTTACCCACAAAGGGAAGCCCATCAGACTAACAGCAGATCTCTCTGCAGAAACCCTACAAACCAGAAGAGAGTGGGTGCCAATATTCAACATTCTTAAAGAAAAGAGGCCGGGCACGGTGGCTCAAGCCTGTAATCCCAGCACTTTGGGAGGCCGAGATGGGCGGATCACGAGGTCAGGAGATCGAGACCATCCTGGCTAACACGGTGAAACCCCGTCTCTACTAAAAAATAAAAAAAAAAAATTAGCCGGGCGAGGTGGCGGGTGCCTGTAGTCCCAGCTACTCGGGAGGCTGAGGCAGGAGAATGGCGGGAACCCGGGAGGCGGAGCTTGCAGTGAGCTGAGATCCGGCCACTGCACTCCAGCCTGGGCGACAGAGCGAGACTCCATCTCAAAAAAAAAAAAAAAAAAAAAAAAAGAAAAGAATTTTAAACCCATAATTTCATATCCAGCCAAACTAAGCTTCATAAGTGAAGAAGAATAAAATCCTTTACAGACGAGCAAATGCTAAGACATTTTGTTACTACCAATCCTACCTTACAAGAGCTCCTGAAGAAAGCACTAAACATGGAAAAGAACAACCAGTACCAGCCCCTGAAAAAACATACCAAATTGTAAAGACCATCGACAACATGAAGAAACTGCATCAACTCACATGAAAAATAACCAGCTAGCACCAAATGGTAGGATCAAATTCACACATAACAATATTAACCTTAAATGTAAATTGGCTAAATGCCCCAATTAAAAGACACAGACTGGCAAATTGGATAGTCAAGACCCATTGGTGTGCTGTATTCAGGAGACCCATCCCATGTGCAAAGACACCCATCAGCTCAAAATAAAGGGATGGAAGAAAATTTATTAAGCAAATGGAAAGAAAAAAAAAAGCATGGGTTGCAATCATAATCTGTGATAAAACACACTTTAAACCAACAAAGATCAAAAGAGACAAAGAAGGGCGTTACATAATAGTAAAAGAATCAGCAAAACAAGAAGAGATAAGTATCCTAAATATATATGCACCCAATAGGGGAGCATCCAGATTAATAAAGCAAGTTCTTAGAAACATACAAAAAGACTCAGACTCCTGCACAATAATAGTGGGAGACTTTAACACCCTACTGTCAATATTAGACAGATCAATGAGACAGAAAATGAACAAAGATATCCAGGACTTGAACTCAGTTCTGGACCAAGCAAACCTAATAGACATCTACAGATCTCCCTAGCCAAAATCAACAGAACGTACATGCTTCTCAGCACCACACAGTACTTAGTCTAAAATTGACCAAATAATTGGAAGTAAAACACCCCTCAGCAAATGCAAAAGAACAGAAATCATAACAGTCTCTCAGACCACAGTACAATCAAATTAGAACTCAAGATTAAGAAACTCACTCAAACCACACAACTACATGGAAACTGAACAACCTGCTCCTGAATGTCTACTGGGTAAATGATGAAATGAAGGCAGAAATAAAGATAGTCTTTGAAACCAATGAGAACAAAAGCAGAACATACCAGAATCTCTAGGACACATTTTAAGCAGTGTGTAGAGGGAAATTTAAAGCACTAAATGACAACAAGAGAAAGCAATTAAGATCTAAAATTGACACCCTAGCATCACAATGAAAAGAACTAGAGATGCAAGAGCAAATAAATTCAGAAGCTAACAGAAGGCAAGAAATACCTAAGATCAGAGCAGAATTGAAGGAGATAGCAACGTAAAAACCCTTCAAAAAAATCAATGAATCCAGGAGCTGATATTCTGAAAATATCAACAAAATAGATAGACTGCTAGACAGACTAATAAAGAAGAAAAGAGAGAATTAAATAGATACAATAAAAAATGTTAAAGGGGATATCACCACCAATCCCACAGAAATATAAACTACCATCAGAGAATACTATAAACTCCACTTTGTAAATAAATTAGAAATTCTAGAAAAAAATGGATAAGTTCCTGAACACATACACCATCCTAAGACTATGAAGAAGTCGAATCCCTGAATAGACCTGTGGGGAAAAGAAAGAGAGATCAGCCTGTTACTGTGTCTATATAGAAAGAAGTAGACATAAGAGACTCCATTTTGTCCTGTATTTGAGATGCTGTTAATCTGTGACCCTACCCCCAACCTTGTCCTTGCAAGAGACATGTGCTGCGGTGACTCAAGGTTTAATGGATTTTGGGCTTTGCAGGATGTGTCTTTGTTAAACAAGTGCCTGAAGGCAGCTTGCTGGTTAAAAGTCATCACCATTCTCTTAATTTCAACTACCCAGGGACACGTACACGGCCAAAGGTCACAGGGACCTCTGCCTAGGAAAGCTAGGTGTTGTCCAAGGTTCCTCCCCATGTGATAGGCTGAAGTAATGCTAAAAGGTTTATGGAGATGTTTGTATATGCATCTCAAGGCACAGCATTTTCCTTTAGATTTATTCATGTCACAGAGGTTTTTGTTCATATGTCTTACTGCTGATTTCCTCCCTACAATGATCCTATTGTACTGCCACTCCCTTATCCTTAAGATGGTAAAGATAATTATCAATAACTACTAAGGGAACTCAGAGACCGGTGCCGGCGTGGGTCCTCTGTAAACTGAGCGCCGGTCCTCTGGGCCCCCGCTTTTCTTTCTCTATACTTTGTCTCTGTGTCTTATTTCTTTTCTCAAGTCTCTCGTTCCACCTAATGAGAAACACCCACAGGTGTGGAGGGGCAGGCCACCCCTTCATCCGGGCCGCAGTTCCGCGCAGCGCCTCGCCTCCGCCGGTGCCTAGCAGGCGACTTAGAACTGGTGTGGACCAGGGGAATCCGACTGTTTAATTAAAACAAAGCATCGCGAAGGCCCGCGGCGGGTGTTGACGCGATGTGATTTCTGCCCAGTGCTCTGAATGTCAAAGTGAAGAAATTCAATGAAGTGCGGGTAAACTGCGGGAGTAACTATGACTCTCTTAAGGTAGCCAAATGCCTCGTCATCTAATTAGTGACGCGCATGAATGGATGAATGAGATTCCCACTATCCCTACCTACTATCCAGTGAAACCACAGCCAAGGGAACGGGCTTGGCGGAATCAGCGGGAAAAGAAGACCCTGTTGAGCTTGACTCTAGTCTGGCACGGTGAAGAGACATGAGAGGTTTGGAGGGGCAGGCCACCCCTTCAAGACCAATAACAAGTTCTGAAATTGAGGCTGCAATTAACAGCCAACCAACCAAAAAAAAAAAAAATTCCAGGACCAGACAGAATCACAGCCGAATTATACCAAAGGTACAAAGAGAGGCTGGTACCATTCCTTCTGAAACTATTCCAAACAGTAGAAAAAGAGGGGCTCCTCCCTAACTCATTTTATGAGGCCAACACCATCCTAATACCAAAATCTGACAGAAAAACAACAAAAAAATGAAAATTTCAGGCCAATATCACTGATGAACATTGATGCAAAGATCTTCAATAAAATACTGACAGACCGAATCCAACAGCACATCAGAAAGCTTATCCATCACAATCAAGTTGGTTTCACCCCGGGATGCAAGGCTGGTGCAACATACAGGAATCAATAAACCTAATCCATCACATAAAGAGAACCAAAGACAATAAATAAATAAATAAATAAATAAATAAATAAATAAATAAATAAAGGTTATCTCAATAGCTGCAGAGAAGGCCTTCAATAAAATTCAACAGCCCCTCATACTAAAAACTCTCAAAAAACTAGGCATTGATTGAATGTATCTCAAAATAATAAGAGCTATTTGTAACAAATCCACAGCCAATATCATATTGAATGTGCAAAATCTGGAAGCATTCCCCTTGAAAACCAACACAAGACTAGGATGCCCTCTCTCATCACTCCTATTTAAAATAGTATTGGAACTTCTGACTAGGACAATCAGAAAAGAGAAAGAAATAAATTAGGAATAGAGGAAGTCAAATTGTCTCTGTTTGCAGATGACATGATTGTATATTTAGAAAACTATATCGTCTCTGATCAAAATCTTCTTAAACTGATAGGCAACTCCAGCAAAGTCTCAGGATACAAAATCAATGTGCAAAAATCACAAGCATTCCTATACACAAATGACAGAGAGCCAAATCATGAGTGAACTCTCATTCACAATTGCTACAAAGAGAATAAAATACCTACGAATATAATTTACAAGGTATTTGAAGGATCTTTTCAAGGAGAACTACAAACCACTGCTCAAGGAAATGAGAGAGGACACAAACAAATGGAAAAACATTCCATGCTCATGGATAGGAAGAATCAATATCGTGAAAATGGCCATACTGCCCAAAATGATGTATAGATTTAATGCTATCTCCATCAAGCTACCATTGACTTTCCTTAAAGAATTGGAAAAATCTACTTTAAATTTTATATGGAACAACAACAACAAAAAAAATCCCACATAGCCAAGACAATCCTAAGCAAAAAGTACAAAGCTGAAGTCATCATGCTACCTGATTTCAAACCATACTACACGGCTACAGTAACCAAAACAGCATGATACTGGTACCAAAACAGATATATAGACCAATGGAACAAAACAGAGGGCTCATAAATAACACTACACGAAACCATCTGATTTTTGACAAACCTGACAAAAACAAGCAATGGGGAAAGGATTCCCTATTTAATAAATGGTGTTGGGAAAACTGGCTAGCCATATCCAGAAAGCTGAAACTGGATCCCTTCCATATACCTTATACAAAAATTAGCACAAGATGGAATAAAGACTTAAACGTATGAATTAGGACTATAAAAACCCTAGAAGAAAACCTAGGCAATATGATTCAGGACATAGGCATGGGCAAAGACATCATGACTAAAACACCAAAACAATGGCAACAGAAGCCAAAATAGACAAATGGGAACTAATTAAGCTGAAGAGCTTTTCCACAGCCAAAGAAAATATCATCAGAGTGAGCAGGCAACCCAAAGAATGGGGGAAAATTTTTGCAATCTATCCATCTGACAAAGGGTTAATATTCAGAATCTACAAAGAGCTTAAACAAATTTACAAGAAAAAACAACCCCATCAAAAAGTGGGAGAAGGATATGAACAGACATGTCTCAAAAGAAGACATTTATGCAGTCAAGAAACATGAAAAAAACTCATGATCACTGATCATTAGGGAAATACACATCAAACCGCAATGAGATACCATCCCATGCAAGTTAGAATGGCAATCATTAAAAAGTCAGAAATCAACAGATGCTGGAGAGGATGTGGAGAAATGGAATACTTTTACACTGTTGGTGGGAGCGTAATTTAATTTAACTATTGTAGAAGACAGTGTGGTGTTTCCTCTAGGACCTAGAACTAGAAATACCATTTGACCCAGCAATCTGATTGCTGGGTTTATACCAAATGTTTATAAATCATTCTACTATAAAGACACATGCACACTTATGTTTGTTGTGGCACTGTTTATAATTGAAAAGATTTGGAACCAACCCAAATGCTCATCAATGGTAGACTGGAGAAAAATGTGGCACATATACACCATGGAATACTAAACAACCATAAAAAGGATGAGTTCATGTCCTTTGCAGGGACATGGATGAAGCTGGAAACCAGCATTCTCAGCAAATTATCTCAAGAACAGAAAGCCAAACACCACATGTTTCCCTCATAAGTAGGAGTTGAACAGTGAGAACACATGGACAAAGGGAGGGGAACATCACACACCAGAGCCTTTCAGGGGATTATGGAGTAGGGGAGTGATAACATTAGGAGAAATACCTAATGCAGATGACAAGTTGACTGGTGCAGCAAACCACCATGGCACGTGCATACCTATGTAACAAATCTGCACATTCTGCACAGGTACCCCATAACTTAAAATATAATAAAAAAAAGCATGCCTACAAGATTTACAAAAGAGTCCCAAAAGTGCACATCTAACAGTTATTGATGTAAAAGAGGAGGTTGAGAGAGAGAACAGCATAAAAAGTTTTTTCAAAGAAAATATAACAACTTTGCAAAACTAGAGAAAGATACCAATATCTAAGTACAACAACATAATAGAACACAACGCAGATTTAAGTCAAATACAACTACCTCAAGACAGTTAGTAATGAAACTCCCAAAGGTCAAGGTTAAAGAAAGGATCTTGAAAGCTTTTTAATAAGTTCCAATATTTCTGTTAGTAGACTTCTTAGTGGAAACCTGACTAGCCAGAAGAGAGTGGCATGATGTATTCAAAGTGCTGAAGGAAACAAAGGACAACTTTTTTTTTCGATGATTTTTATATCCAGAACAAAAAAATCCTTATCACTTGAAGGAGAAATAAAAACTTTCCAAGACAAAGAAAAGCTGAGATATTTTAGTCAACACCTGACCTGTCCTACAAGAAATGTTTAAGGGAGTTCTTTGATCAGAAAGAAGAGGTCATTAATGAGCAATAAGAAATCATATAAAGGTAAAAAAGTCACCGGTAACAGTAAATAAACAGAAAAATACTGAATATTCTAACACTGTAATTGTGCTGTGTAGACTACTCATATCTTGAGTAGGAAGAATAAGGACAAACCTGTCAAAATAATAGCTACAACTTTTTAAGAGATAGATAGTGTAAAATATAAATAGATACAACAAAAAAATTAAAAATCAGGGGAATGAAATTAAAGTGTACAGTCTGTATTAGTTTTACCTTAAATTAAAATATACTACCAGAGAAAATTACTTTTAGACAAAAAAGACAGGTAGGAAAAAGGAAGAGAGGATCATGAGACAATCAGAAAACAACAAACTGGCAGTAGTAAGTCCTTGCCAATTAATAATAACATTGAATGTAAAGGGACTAAACTTCCCAATCAAAAGGCATAGGGTGGCAGAATAGGTTTTTAAAAATAAATAGAATATAATAAATTATCTGCTGCCTACAGGAAACTCACTTCACCTATAAAGACAAATGTAGACTAAAACCAAAGGTATGGGAAAAGATATTTTATGCAAATGTAGACCAAAGAAGATCAGGAGTAGCTATTATCAAATCAGATAAAAATAGATTTAAAGAGAAAACTATAAAAATACAAGTAAGGACATTATTAAATGATAAAGGTGTCAATTCATCAGGAGGTTATAACAATTGTATTTATGCACCCAACACTGGAGCACTAATATATTTATAAAGCAAATATTACTAGAAGTAAAGAGATAGATAGGCCCTCTACAATAGTAGCTGGATACCTCAACATTCTACTTTCAGCATCGGACAAACCATCCAGGCAGAAAATCAGCAAAGGAACATTGGACATATTCTGCACTATAAACCAAATGCACCTAATAGATATTTACAGAACATTTTATCTAACAGCTGTGGTATACACATTCTTTTCCCCAGTAAGTGGATTATTCTCAAACATAGACCATATATTAAGCCACAAAATGAGACAGAAAACTAAAAAAAAAAAAAATTCAAATCAAAATAAAGTCTTAAATGAAACACCTGAAATTATGAAATTACTGAAAGAAAACTTTGGGGAAGTTCTCCACAGCATTTGTCTGGGCCAATATTTCTTAAGAAATACCTCAGAAGCACAGGCAACTAAAGCAAAAACGGACAAATGAGATCACAGAAAGGTAAAAAGCTTCTGTGCAGCAAAGGAAGCAATAGATAAAATGAAGAGACAATGCATAGAATGGGAGTAAATATTTGCAAACTATCCATCTGTCAAGGAATTAATAAATAATATATAAGTAGACCAAAAACTCGATAGAAAAAAATCAAATAATATTATTTTAAAATGTGTAAAAGATCCGATAGACATTTCTCAAAAGAAGAAATACAAATAGCCAACAGGCATAAGAAAATATGCTCAACATCATTAGTCATCAGATAAATGAAAATAAAAATTATAATGATATTCATCTCATGCCAATTAAAACTGCTTTTCCCCAAAGACAGGCACTAATAAATGTTAGTGGAGTTGTGAAGACATGTAAAACTTCGTACATTGTTGGTGGGAATGTAAGTAAGTACAACTACTATGGAATGTAGTATGGAGGTTCCTCAAAAAACTAAAAATAGAACTGCCATGTAATCTGGCAATTCCACTACTAGTTAATATATCCAAAAGCAAGAAAACCAGTATATCAAAGCTATATCTTAACTCCCATGTATATTGCAGCATTATTCACATAGGCAAGATTTAGAATCAACCTAAGTGTTTATCAGCAGATAAATCAATACAACATGTGGTACATATACACAATGAAATATTATTCAGCCATGAAAAGACATAATATCTTGTTGTTTGCAACAACATAAATGGAACTAGAGGACATAATGTTAAGTAAAATGAGCCAGGCACCGAAACGCTCATTTTACATGTTCTCACTGATATGTGGGAGCTAAAAATAACAAAAATAGAACTAATAGAGATGGAGAGCAAAATGATTCTTACTAGAGGCTGGGAATGGAGGAGAGGAAGTGGGGAGAAATTGTGATACTAACTGAATGCAGAAATATACCTAGATAAATTAAATAAGATCTGGTATTTTATAGCAAAATAGAGTGACTATAGGAAGCAATAATTTCTTGTATATTTAAAAATAACTTAAAAAGTGGAATTTGAATATTCCTAACACACACACAAAAATGTTCAAGGTAAGGGATATCCCAGTTACCTTGATTTGATCATTACAAATTGTGTGCCTGTATCAGAACATTAAATATAACTCATAAATATACACATGTATTATGTACCCATAATAACTAAAAAGAAGAAACTTTAAAGATTTTAGGGATTTTTAAATGAATGATATAAAAAGATGAAAAGTAAAGCAGATAAAGAGAAAAGTGATGTATTTTAATAATATATTTAATAATGTATTATATATTCAATATATTATGTATTAAATTTAACAATATTCAATTATATATTTAATGATTTATTATATACTTGCTATACTGTACATATCCACCTTATTGTGCATATATAATGTACATAATATAGCATATGTATCATATATATAATTTGGGCATAAGTTGCCTTCTTAGATTCATTTTCATTGTTTATAATTACTAAATGTTAATACTCTTTTATAATACAAACAGGCACTTTTACACACTAATTTGATTAAATGTTAAACTAACATCAGGTATATATATTCATGTTACTATGATACATCTTGCCAAGTGGGGAAAAACCCAGAGTACCTTATCTTTATTACTTATTACACCTGAAAACTTTGGTCAACAACCTGAGGACTCTGAATGGTAAAACAATACAACGAGGTTGAGACTCAAAGTCAAAAGTTAAAGTGACCCATATGGGTTGCATGTAAGTATTAGCTTGCTTGCATGCTCTGTCTCACACACTGTCTCTCTCTCTCTCTCTCTCTCTCTCTCATCATATGTATGTGGATTTGATTATTTGCATAAAGTACAGCATGAATAATTATTTGCCACATAAGATCCTTTTTATATTGGCTTTAAAGGAACTTTGTTCTATTTCAGAAAAGACTTTTTAAAGCCTTAAGCCCAGTCATGGTTGATTTGTGTCATTACATTCCTTTGTGAGTTGGATAAATTCTTCTCCACCTGAGGTCCCAAGATAACATGGGGCTCCTCAGCTTGTTAGAAAGTTACATTCTATTGCCCAGACCCAGTCTCAAAAAATAAAAATGAAAAAGAAAAAACAATTACATTCTTTATTTACCACAAGTAAGGAACTGTGTACAAGGACTGTATAGACAAGGTATGATGTCAGTTTCCCCAAAAGGCTTTCATTGGCTCTATAAGTCAAATTTTATTTCTTAAAAGAAAGCATGCCATTCCAATCAAAGCCTTGGTAAAATAACCAGTTTCTCCAATTGTGTCCCTTTGCAAAAGAAAACATTCATTTTTTTAAAAAAATACGGAATGCTTCATGAATTTGCATGTCATCCTTGTGCAAGGACCATGTTTATCTCTGTATCCTTCCAATTTTAGTATGTGTGCTGCCAAAGTGAGCACAGAAAACAGATTCTTGTCACATTTATGCAAATAAATATATTGCCATAAGTTAAGAATACTCAAAAATAGTTTCCAAATTCTGGAGAAATCAGATAGAAAGAAATATGCTCCAAATTTTATTTATAGGATTATACTTTACTCAATTGTTGAAAGCTGTAAAAAGCTCAAAAGTTTTCTTCACTTTAAAAAAATGAAGAATTAGCAACATTTTAGGCAGAGTCATAAAAGGATTATTTTAGTCATAGGTTCAGTCCATGCAGTTAACTATGGTTTTGCTTGAATTCATAAACATTTCAGCTCTCCATGGGAGTCCTGAAAGATTTTCCTCTTTTCTAATATCGCAACATCCAAAGTTATCAGACATGTGCATTTAAGAGCACCTGTTAGAGTCCTTTAGATTGTAAAACTTCCTTTTAAAGAAGATTAACATGAAACAATAATTGTCTGTGGATGACAAAAAGTCTTAGGGTGGCCACAATTAAAGGTATAATTAACAAATAAATTTGTTACCTCTGTGGCACACGGTAATTTAACGTAACAATTATAATTATTAACATATGCCAAAAACACATTTATACAAATACGGTCCAAAAAAGGCCAGATTTTACCTCTGCATTAGTGTACTATTGATGTCAAACCTAATTTTTGATAAAATATTATAGACAAATATATCAAATCTTAATTAGTTTAACCATAAGGTAAGATTTTCATAATTTTTTTTTTTTTTTACAATTTTTTTTTAATGAAAATTTCAATGCTTTAATACAAGCTTATCCAACCCATGGCATGTTTACTGTGTGTGGCCCAAGACATCTTTGAATGTGAACCAACACAAATTCATAAACTTTTTAAAAATATTATAATTTTGGGGGTCCTTTTTTTTTTTTTTTTTTTTTTTTTTCAGTTCATCAGCTATCGTTAGTGTTAGCAGTTTTGTGTGTGTGTGGCCAAAGACAATGTTTCTTCTTTCAATGTGGCCCAGGGAGCCAAAAGATTGGCCACCCCTGCTGTAATAAAACTCTGTTGTGTTTTCATTCAAATATCATATTTATGAAGAAAACTGAATAATACTTCTTTATAGTTGATATGCTCACACACAGAATTTCTTTTACAATGTCAATCTTTTGTGAACCTTCCACAACTTTCTTAAATGTCCAGCTTTATCCTATATAACTTAAAACAATCCTTTAAACCTCTAAACTAGGCAAAATAGTTCACATTTTCTGCCTTTTTATATTGTTTTACTAAAAGCACATTCTTGTTTCCTTACATACCTTGCATGTAAAACTGTTTTTCCAGTAGTCTTGAGTCCATATTATACTATTAACTTTTAGCAACTGTTACTTTTGATGAAAAACTTGGTAAATAAGTGATTCTAATTAGGTACTAGGTCTGGAGCCTAGGACACCCAACAGAAGCACAGGTAAGGCCTGACCTTTTCTAGCATAGCAAGGAGGCATGTCTAATTCTGTGTGTTTCCAGCCCTTACCTATCTTTAAAGCAAGCAAGTTGTACAGTTAAGGATCATAGTAGCAATCCATGATATTAAAGCATTTAGTAGACCTAATACCCTTTAAAACTGTACACCGTTAATAAATTTCCTTTCATGAATGCTTTTTGACTTACACAGATCATCTATGACATGCTTTGACTTTCTGACTTATCCTAAACAGTGCTCTTTTCAAACAACCAGTCATTTTACTTTAGAGCAAGGATTTAACATATGGGATGCTTTGTCACATAAAATCTCTTTCCTTTATAATATTCCTTACCAAATGGTATTCTAGAATAAACTGGTCTTACTGTTTACACCACACCTTACTTTCATCTCTGATATGGTAATCTGCTAGGCAGGGACCCACACTTCATCTCTGTCCTATGGGTCTCTTGTGCTTGAGGCCTTGGGCCAGACTATACTTTTGTCTCCATGACCTTATAGTGACTCTTGCAAGGAGCATTTTAGCAACAAAATGTTTATATCTTTTCTTATAATTTTGTATCCCATGTTCTTTAAATCAATGAGAATATTTGCCCTCTTGACATAAAGAAGTAACCTCCAGAGGACTTTGGACTTGGGAGAAAAACTTACAAATGGAAACGAAACAGTTTCCCCTCCTCCAAAAAGGGAGCTAACTCATAACTCATAAAGGAAAGTAAGTGGGATACTTAAAGGACCTGTGTGAGATCCTATGATGGGAACACACTGCTTCAAAAGCCATGGGAAAACTCAACCCTGGGACATAGTATTAAATAAAAGCATATGGTAAGTCACAAGAAGCTGGTAGAGCTGGTGTTCTAGTTAGTGTGTTTTTAAGAAGTCACATGGTCTGTGAAGTGAAAGCAAAGAAGCAGACTTGCCTGTGAGGTGGATGGTCTGGTGGGTGCACAAGACCATTTTAAAATACACACAGAGAAAACAGGAGAATAGATGGTACTGGTTTGTAAAAAAAAGCTGATGTTAGTTGTTAAAGCAGAGGAACCTTACAATCATGATAGAAGGCATCTCTTAAGGAAGCAGGAGAGAGAATTAGTGCTAGCAAGGGAAATGCCAGATGCTTATAAAACCATCAGATTTTGTAAGGACTCACTCACTATCACAAGAACAGCATGGGAGAAATGGCCCCCATGATTCAATCATCTCCCACCAGGTCCCTCTACTGACATCGTGGGGATTATGAGATTATAATACAAGATGAGATTTGGGTGGGCACACAGAGCCAAACCATATCATTCTGCTTCTGGCCCCTCCCAAATCTCGTGTTCTCATGTTTCAAAACACAATCGTTTCTTTCCAGCAGTCCCCCAAAATTCTTAGCTCATTCCAGCATTATCCCAAAAGTCCACATCCAAAATCTCATCTAAGACCATGCAAGTCCTTTCCACCTATGAGACAGTAAAATCAAAAGCAAGTTAGTTACTTCCTAGATACAATGAGGGTATAGGCATTGGGTAAATACACCTGTTCCAATTGGGATAAATTGGTCAAAACAAAGGGGCTATAAGCCCCAAGCAAGTCTAAAATCTAATAGAGCAGTGTTTAAACCTTAAAGTTCCAAAATGATCTCTTTTGATTTCATTTCTCACAATGAGGTCACACTGATGCAAGATGTGGGCTCCCATAGCCTTGGGCAGCTTCACGCCTCTGACTTTGCAGGATACTGCCCCACTCCTGGCTGCTTTCATTGGCTGGTATTTAGGGTCTGCAGCTTTTCCAGGTACATGGTAGAAGTTGTCAATTGATTTATCATTCTGGGATCTGGAGGACAATGACTCTCTTCTCAGAGCATCACTAGGTAGTGCCTCAGTGGGGATGTTTTGTGGAGGCTTGGACCCCACATTTCCCTTCCACACTGCCCTGACAGTTGTTCTCCATGAAGGCACCACCCTGCAGCAAACTTCTTCCTGGACATACAGGCTTTCCCCTACATCCTCTGAAATCTAGGTGGAGCTTCCCAAACTTCAATTCTTGTCTTCTGCACACCCACAGGCAGGACTGACACCAAGTAGAATCTGCCAAGGCTTGAGGCATGCCCCTTCAATGCAATGTCCTGTGCTGTACCTTCGGTTTTAGCCATGGCTGGAGTATCTGGAATGCAAAGCACCAATTCCATTTTTTCCCTCCTATGATTCCAGGCCTGTGAGGAGAGGGGCTGCCACAATGGTCTCTTACATACCGTGGAGACATTTATCCAATTGCCTTGGTGATTAACATTTGGCTCCTTATTACTTATGTAAATTTTTGCAGCTGGTTTGAATTTCAACTCAGAAAATGGATGTTTTTTCCTATTGCATCATCAGACTGCAAATCGTTCAAACTTTTATGCTCCGCTTCCCTTCGAATTCTTTGCCACCTAGAAATTTCTTCTGTCAGATACCCTAAATCATCTCTTTCAAGTTCAAAGTTCCACAGATCTCTAGCCATTGTTCCTACTGCCTCTGTGACTACCGCCTCTATGACTGACACTATCACTACGACTATAGTCATTGTACCTACTGCCTCTAGTCAGGGGTTAAATGCCACCATTCTCTTTGCTAAAGCATATAAAGAATCACCTTTATTATAGTTCTTACAAGTTCTTCATCTCCATCTGAGACAACCTCAACCTGGACTTAATTGTCCATATCATTATCAGAATTTTGGTCAAAGCCATTCAGCAAGTATTTAGGAAGTTCCAAGCTTTCCCACATCTCTCTGTCACTGGAACCTTCCAAGTCTCTAAGAAGTTCCAAACTTTTCTATATTTTTCTGTCTTCTCCTGAGCCCTCCAAACTGTTCAAACCTCTGCCTGTTACCCACTTCCAAAGTCACTGCCACAATTTTGGGTATCCTTACAGCAGCACCCCACTCCCTCAGTACCAATTTACTGTATTAGTCCATTTTCACACTACTGTGAAGAAATACCTGAGACTGGGTAATTTATGAAGAAATACTTGAGACTGAGTATTTTATGAAGAAAAGAGGTTTAATTGACAATCAGTTCTGCATGGCCGGAGAGGCCTCAGGAAACTTAAAGTCATGGTAGAAGGCACCTCTTCCCAGGGCATAAGGAGAGAGAATGAGTGCTAGCAGGGTAAATGACAGATACTTCTAAAACCCTCAGATCTCATGAGAACTTATATTATAAGAACAACATGGGGGAAACAGCCCTCATGAATCAACGCCCTCTCATCAGCTTTCTTCCACAACACATGAGGATTACAACATTACAATTCAAGATGAGAAATGGGTGGAGACATAGAACCAAATCATGTTATTTATTTTGCTTAAGTTTGTTTATTATTGTGAATAGTACTGCTATTAATGTCAGTATCTTTTGTCTTCTTGTGCAAGAGTGCTTTTACTTATCTTGAACAAATATCTCTAAATTTTCTGGTTGTATAATAAAAAGCTTGTTTATCTTAAGTGGCGTATCAATTTTTATTCTTACCAGCAATGAATTTCCCCTAGAGTAAGCATTCCAAGAGGCTCAGATGGGATGTTTCTATAATTTAGTCTTGGAATTCCCAGCATATCACTTGTTCCACAATCTATTACTTAAACAAGTTTTTTGGGTGGGATTAATTAAATTAGAATTCTAAAACAAAAAAAAAAAAGAGAAAAAAGTTCAAGTAACACGCAGGAAAGTCAGAAAAAGAAAGCATAAATTAACCCCATCTCTACTAAAAATACAAAAAGTAGCTGGATGTGGTGATGTACACCTGTAATCCCAGCTACTCAGGAGACTGAGGCAAGAGAATCACTTGAACCCAGGAAATGGAGGTTGCAGTGAGCTGAGATCACACCACTGCACTCCTGCCTGGGGCAACAGAGCAAGACTCCATTTCAGAAAAAAAAAAAAGTTGTAGATAACAAAGAGAAAAAATAAAATAAAATGAGTGACTTAAACCCTAACATATCAGTAACTATATTAAATGTGAATGGTCCAAATACATCAATTAAAAGACAGATGTTGGCAGAGCAGGTAAAAGCCTATCTCAAGCATATGTTGTCATTAAGACACTCATCTTTAATAAAATGATATAGGGAGAATAAAAGTAAAAAAATGGAAAAAAAAAAAAAAAAACATATGCCATGAAAACAATCAAAAGAATGAAGAAACGGTTACAACATGTCAAATAAAGTAGACTTCTCAGCAGTTTAGTATATTGTCTATAATAGTGGTCTCACATGTTATAAATTGTAAAGAACTAAATAAACAAACACATAAATGAGTGTATGTAAAATTAGTGAAATCTGTATAGACTTCATGGATTGTATCAGTGTAGTTTCCCATTTGCAATATTATTGTACTTTCATGTGCAAAATGGTAACATTTTAATAAACTGAGTAAAGAGTGTGTGAGGTCTCTCAGTTTTATTCTCTGCAACTGCATGAGATTCTATAGTAATCCTAAAATAATAAGTAAAAGAATGAGTAATAAATTTGGCCCTTAAATAAAAGAATGAGAGTGTTTTCAATATACAGATGTAGAAAGACCTCCAAGTTATACTGTAATGTGGAAAAAGTCAAATTTCAGAAAAATGTGCATAGTTTCTATCATTTGTGTAAAAGGGAGGTAAGAGAATGCACATCATTATTGATAGTATAAGTAATAAAGGCAAACTTTGAAAAAATACACAAGAAATGTGAGACAGTGGTACATGATGAGTAGGTCAAGGTAAAGTGCACCATTTTATGACATATAAATTATGTGAACATTTTGCCTATTTTGAAGTTAAGTATATTAAGTAAAAATGTAATAAATCACATCAACACTTGAGGAACTCAGTCTTGTTTCTCACCACAAATGCAGAAAAATTTAGCAAATTTACAAAAATCAAAGACAGATGTATAAAATATTAACACATTAAGACCAATAAAATTTGGTTGAGAATAGGAAAATATCTAACATCAAATTATAAAAAATATTTATATCCAAAAAGAAAGAAAAAACATTCTATATAATTTAATATTCATTTATTATGAAAAATTCAAAGCTATAAACAATAGATATGTCTCAATCTCATTGAATAGCTATCAAACATTTATATAATTAATGCTACATATGTAGATATAGGCCCATTAAAATGGGACACAAAGTAAACATGCAAAATTTCATTCCCAGTAAATATTTTATTTGATACCTTCAAACTTGTCTTATATCCAAAATGATAAAAACTAGCCAAAAAGTTGGAAAATCTAAGTAAAATTTATTAGCAAATTAGTTTCTTTTAAGCAAATCCAAAGGAATCTACAGATAACCTAAACTAAGAGACAGTGTCAGTAATAACAAGATAAAAGATTAATGTTAAAAAAGTATTTCAAAACAATAATTGATTAACATAGTAACAAACTATATTGTATACAGAGTTACAGATTTCTTAAGGTAAAATCTTAGAGATTCCTAACTGTTGCCAAAGTAGCTTGTACTTTAAGTAACAAAGAGAGGTACAAATTTACTTGTCAGTGAAGCAGCATTCATTACAAAAAGATTAATCCAGGACCTATTTAAAAAAAATGATTGCAAATAGGAGAGAAGGTAGGTTATAACCTTGTTTGTTATTCTATTTTTATACTCTAGATCGTTAGTATTAAGGGCCTGCAGGGAAATAATTAATGACAATTGGAAATGAATAGTAGAATATAAATAAATTTGTGTAAATATAAATAACATGGTGGAAGAATTTCTACAACTTAACAACTTATCAGTTATGAGAGGCAGAATTCAAATGCTCTCCCTGGGTGATTCAGAATGCAATTAACTAAATTAAAAAATGATACAGATGTAAAATTTAATGAAGGCCAAGAGAATATGAGAACCTTAGAGAAGAAGAAAAAGGGGCTGAGAAGGTGTCATGGTGGATCAGAAGCAAATAAGATTTGTTTGTGTTTATTTGTATGTAAATCAGTGCATATAATCCATAAATAAAAAGACCATAAAAAATCAGTTGAAGAGTTTTAGTCTTTATCTCATTTACATTTTCTAAACTCTGACAATTTAATCATTGATATGGTTAATTTTATGTATTAACTTGACTGGGACATCATATTCAGATCTGTGGCCATACATTATTCTGGATGTTTCTTTGATGGTGTTTTTGGATGAGATTAACATTTAAATTGGTGAATTTTGAGTAAAGCGAATTACCCTGTATAACGTGAGTGGGTCACATCCAATCAGTTGAAGGTCTGAATATAACAACAGACTGATCTTCCTCCAGCAAGATAAAGTCCCTCAGCAGAGGGAATTCTCCAGCAGATGGCCATGAGACTTCAGCTGCAGATTTTGGACTTGCCAAAATCCATAATTCTATTAATCCTTAAAATAAATCTTTCTATATACATTGTGTCACTTTATGATAGAGATACGTTCTGAGAAATATGTGGTTAGGTGATTTCATTGTTGTGTAGACATCATAGAGTGTACATACACAAACCAGATGGTATAGGTTACTACACACCCAGGCTGTATGATTTTGCTATTTCTCCCAGGCTACAAGCAACCGTAACACAATAGTAAGTATTTATATATATATAAATGTATCTAAACACAAAAAGATACAGGAATAATAAAATATTATTATTGTTTTATTTTTTTAAAGATGTTTTGCTCTGTCATCAAGAGGTAGGTACAGTGACATGACAATAGCTCACTGTAGTCTCAAACTCCTGGGGTCAAGAGATCCTTGGGCCTCTACCTCCCAAGTAGCTGGAACTACAGACATGCACCACCACACCGGGCTAATTAGAATAATTTTTGTAAAGGATGGGATGTAGCTGTGTTGTGTTGTCCAGGTTGGTCTCAAACTTCTGGCCTCAAACCATCCTCCCACCTCAGCCTCTTGAGTAGCTAAGATTAATGGCCTAAGCCAATGACACTGCAAAAATAAGGAATTATACTTTTATGGAACCATGGTTATATCTACTGTACATCTTTGACTGAGATGGCTTATGTTGTCTCTGACATGGTACACAAGCACACCATACACACAGGCACACAGATATTGTACACACAACACACACACACACACATGCACACATCCTATTAGTTCATTTTTTCTGAGTAATTCTAACATAACCACTGTGTCTCATTTTTTTTTCTAATTTTTAAAAATAATCAGATTCATGGGCTCACTGTTAAAATTAAATTTCATCTTTTCTAATTTCTCCTTCTCAAATTGCTTAATAGAAATGCAGGCTCATGAGGGCCCCACCCTAGACTATCTTTGATTTTTAATTTCTTATAGTTAATCTGAACATTCATATTTTATTGCTTTATTTATTATTGAATGTTAGAAACTGAAAAAGATCTACTTCTAGCACTCACATATATTGAGCTCTTGTCATTTGGTCTGTTTAGTGAAAATACTTCAATTTCAGAATCTCTTTTCCACTGTTGTAAAAGCTTTAAAGAAATAAAAAGTAAAAGTGAATCTTATTTTGTGCCCCCCCAACTGTTTTTAAGGCCTGAATTTCAAAACACATTTGCCTCTAATAATTTCATTTAATAGATTTTGAATCTGTACTTGTGTGTATTATAGGCACCTCAGAATAGACCTCATTTTTCACTGATTCTATGAATTGCTAGCCCTTCCTTGCCCTACATTTTCAATTAGGATTAATGATACCACCTACTTATGTGATAGCAGCCTTAAAAGTTTCTATGACTTGCCATTCTCTCTCCTCTTTCATCTCTATCCTCTTCTTTCCAAATAAAAAAGAAAAAGGGTAGACTATTGCTAAATGCAGCAACCAGAACTAATGTCACCAACATTGGTTAAGCAAAAGGACCTAGATAAAAAGTACTGCATAACATGCACACCTATTTATACACATTGCATAAAATATATCTATGGTGATATGTCAGCAATGGTGAACATTGAAAGGATATTGACTATAAGGATTCTTGAGAAATGTTTACTAGTTGCTGGTAACATTTGACATCTTGATTTAGATGATAAATACATAGGTCTATTAACATTACGTAATTGCCAAATATTGACTAGAGAGTGTATCATATTAATCACAATTATTTTAAACTCTGTGTATGAAATTTCTGACTTCTGGGGCTTTTTAGTTATGATTCTGTAGACAATTATCTTTTTGTCTCCTTGCTTTCTTGGATTGTTTCAGAATTTTTGACTGAATGCTGGATATTTTGTACAGAAGAGTCAAGACTAAGTTAAATATTACTTTAATAGGTACCCTTTCACTCTTATATACATTAACATGAAATGTTGAGTCAATTTAATCACTATTTAAGTTGAGTTTGAGTTTTCTTACTGGCACAGTTACCTTCCGAGTACCCCAAGGTGGTTCATAGATCAATCAGGTAGCTAACTGTTTTTTAAAGAAGAATTGGAGTACTTAATAGAAAAGGCTACAAGTTGGGTGCCAATATGTGTGACCACACACCAGGCAGAGGAGGACACTTGTTTTTCCGTGTTGCTATATTAATGTTTTCTTGGTGTGAATGGGTACATGGGTTTTGAGAATGATAATTGGTCTGAAGTAATTGGGGAAGACTGTGTATTGGGCATTTGTCTCACTGTTGCCCCTCTCCACCCCTTTTTAAAGAAAATGTATAAATAGTGTATCTCCTAAGAGCCTCTTCGGAAAAAAAAAAAAAAAAAGCCACAGATGCTCCTGTGATCCACACGTTTTCTGGATGTGCCCTCAGACTGGGTCAATAAACCTCAATCATTTGAGCCTCCTGCCTCAATTACTCAATTTGGTTGTTAAAACATTCAATGACTAAATATGATTGTTTAATTTCACATTTTTGATTACCATAATCATTAAATAATTTGGGACACTTGTATTTCTTTTGTTAGCTGTCTCATATATATATATTTCCTATATATGGGAAAATTAGATGTATACAAATTTTCTACCTATTTTATTACAATATTATTAAGCTTTTTATAACTATTTAATATATCAAAGATATTAAAACAAACTACAATATGTGTATCTATCATTTACAATTTGTAATTTTCTTTTCTTTTTTTTTTCTGAGATAGAGTCTCGTTCTGTCACCCAAGCTGGAGTGCAGCGGCGTGATCTTGGCTCACTGCAAGCTCTGCCTCCCGGGTTCAGGCCATTCTCCTGCCTCAGCCTCTTGAGTAGTTGAGACTACAGGCGCCTGCCACCGTGCCCGGCTATTTTTTTTTTTTTTTTTGTATTTTTAGTAGAGACGGGGTTTCACTGTGTTAGCCAGGATGGTCTTGATCTCCTGACCTCGTGATCCCCTACCTCGGCCTCCCAAAGTGCTGGGATTACAGGCGTGAGCCACCGCACTCAGCCAACAATCTGTAATTTTCTTTTCAAATTTAGTGTGTTTGATGATTTTGAAACATAGACATTTCAAAATATAATAATTTAATGTTTTATAAGTTTAGAATTTATGTCAGAAATTGTCTATCAACTATTTACATATGAATTGTGTTATATTAATTGTATGTAATTTGTACAATTAATGTTTTAGCTCAAAAACATTTTTATAATGTTATTCCAAATTATATATATAAATTATTTATATATATAAATTATACACATAATTTGTATAAAAATTATATATAAATTATTTATATATAAAAATTGTACATATATAACATATATCTAAATATATATACTCTAAGGAATCTTTCTAGCCAAATCAGAGCTATTGAGAGTTTAAATTAAACCTTTGAGTATTACTTGGTTTATTTAGACATTTATTTAGTCTTTCTTTGAACATTTGTAATCTTTTTTGATAAATGCCAAGGAGTGCAAATGCTCGGTCACAGGATATGTCTATGTGGTGTTTTAGTAGGTTTTAGCAAATTTGTTTTCCAAGTGATTGTATAAATTTATACTCCTATTACCTGTATATTTCCAGTTTATTTTCAAATTTTAAATACTCATTTAATTATGTATTTTAAATGCAATTATAAATTGTATTAGTTATTTTAATAAGTGTATAATACTTTAACTGAATTTATGACTTTTCCCAGCAGTATTCCAAATCCTTGAAGTTATACTCAAAAATTATTATTATATCTTATCTTGAGTAGTCAATAAATAAACTAATCTTTTCCATTAAAATGGTAAGAGGAAAATTTAACAAGCTGATCTCTTCAGGACTGCATGAGCTTCTGTCATTTTTTTGGAGGATGAGTCTATCCATATTTGCATGTGTGTGTCATCCTCTGCTAATTTTGTACATTCAAATCCATCTTTTCTCTAATACTTTTGTTTACTCCCATTTTTAAATTGTTAACTCTTTCTTCTCCCACCCCTACTTCTGTACTTGCTCTGTTACTCTCTGTATTAGTCTCTCATGCTTCTAATAAAGACACATCTGAGACTGGACAATTTACAAAAGATAGAGGTTTAATTGGACTCACAGTCCCACATGTCTGGGGAGGCCTCCCAATCATGGTGGAAGGCAAGGAGGAGCAAGTCATGTCTTACATGGATGGCAGCAGGCAAAAAAAGGCAGTTTGTGCAGGGAAACTCCCCTTTTTTAAAACATTAAATCTTATGAGACTTATTTGCCATCACACGAACAGCAAGGGAAAATACTGCCCCCATGATTCAATCACCTCCTACCAGGTCCCTCCAACAACACATGGGAATTCAAAATGAAATTTCAGTGGGGTCAAAGACAAATCATATAATTCCACCTCTGGCCCCTTCCAAACCTCATGTCCTTACATTTAAAAACCAATCATGCCTTCCCTAAAGTACCCCAATGTCTTAACTCATTTTAGCATTAACTCAAAAGACCACAGTCCAAAGTCTCATCAAGACAAGGCAAGTCCCTTCTGCATATGAGCCTGTAAAATAAAAAGTAAGTTAGTTACTTCCCAGACCCAGTGGGGTACAGGCATTGGGTAAATACAGCCACTCCCAATGGGAGAAATTGGCCAAGACAAAGGGTCCTCAGGCCCCATGCAAATCTGAAATCCAGCAAAACAGTCAAATCTTAAAGCTCCAAAATGATCTCCTCTGACTCCATGACTCATGTTCAGCTCACACTGATGCAAGACGTGGGCTCCCACAGCCTTGGGCATCTACACTCCTGTGACTTTGCAGGGTATAGCCTCACTCCTGGCTTCTTTCACAGGCTGACGTTGAGTGACTATGGCTTTTCCAGGCACGTGGTGCAAACTGTAAGTGGATCTACTATTCTGGGGTCTGGAGGAAAGAGGTTGGTTCTCTTTCTACAGCTCCACTAGGAGGTGCTCCAGTAGGGACACTGTATGGGGGCTCTGACCACATTTCCCTTTCACACTGCACTAGCAGAGATTCTCCATGAGGTCCCTTCCCCCTGCAGCAAACCTCTGCCTGAGTATCCAGGTGTTTCCATACATCCTCTAAAATCTAGGTGGAGGTTCCCAAACCCCAGTTCTTGACTTCTGTACACTTGCAGGCTCAACACCACATGGAAATTGCCAAGGCTTGGGGCTTGTACCCTTTGTAGTATGGTCCAAGCTCTATGTTGGCCCCTTTCAACCCTGGTTAAAGTGACTGGGATGCAGGGAACCAAGTCCCCAGGCTGCACACAGCACAGGGACCCTGGGCTCAGCTCATGAAACCATTTCTTTTTTTCTCCTAAACCTCCAGACCTGTGATGGGAAGGGTTGCTGTAAAGACCTCTGACATGCCCTGGAGACATTTTCCCCATTGTCTTGATGATTAACATTTAGCTTCATTACTTAGGCACATTTTTGCAGGCCACTTGAATTTCTTCTTAGCAAATGGGATTTTCTTTTATTTCACATTGTCATCCTACAAATTTTCTGAACTTTTATGCTGCTTCTCTTTTAAAACTGAATGCCTTTAACAGCACCCAAGTCACCTGTGGAATGCTTTGCTGCTTAGAAATTTCTTTTGCCAGATACCCTACCCCATCTCCCTCAAGTTCAAAGTTTTACACATTTATGGGACTGGGACAACATGCCACAAGCCTCTTTGCTAAAACATAACAAGAGTCACCATTGCTCTAGTTCCCAACAGTTCCTCAACTCCATTCAAGACCACCTCAGCCTGGATTTTATGGTTCATATTATTTTCAGCATTTTGGCTAATACCATTCAACAAGTCTCTAGAAAGATCCAAACTTTCCCACATTTTCCTGTCTTCTTCTGAGTTCTCCAAATTGTTCTAACATCTTCCTGTCACCCAGTTACAAAGTCACTTTCATGTTTCTGGGTATCTTTTCAGTAATATCCCACTTTACTGGTACCAATTTACTGTATTCGTCTGTTTTCATGCTGCTTATAAAGACTTACCAGAGACTGGGAGATTTACAGAAGAAAGATGCTTAATTGGACTGATGGTTCCATGTGACTGAGGAGACCTTGCAATCATGGCAGAGAGCAAGGAATAGCAAGTCATGTCCTATATGGATGGCAGCAGGCAAAAAGAGAGCTTGTTCAGGCAAAAAGAGAGCTTGTTCAGGCAAACTTCCCTTTTTAAAACCATCAGATCTCATAAGACTTATTCACTATCACAAGAACAGCGTAGGAAAGGAAGACCTGCCTCCACGATTCAATTACTTCCTAATGGATACCTCCCAAAACACATGGGAATTCAAGATGGTATTTGGCTAGGGACACAGCCAAACCATATTATCCTCTGAAATCCTTCATTGTAAACAAGTAATAAGTATTCTGCTCCACCATGTCCCGATGTTTCTTATGGTAAACTTGGTGCTTCTTATATAAACTATCCTTGTGAATGCTTTCTCCTTTGTGAAATAGTCAGCTGAATACTGCTCATTTTCATAGGTACAGTGAGTCTAGAGTCTGGATCAACATTATTTCCTTTTCTATTCACTCATTCAAATAACTGGGGTTCTATTGTTATCCAGAATTCTATTTTGAAAGTTATACTATCTTATTCTTCCTCTTTTTGAACCAACAATTACTGGCATCTAGGAACTCCACACTGTCCTTTGGTCTTCTTTATTTCACATTATTTTTTATTCAACCAGAGAAGAACATATATCTCTATCTTATCATCACCTTTTCCACGACAATTATTTTCCCTTCTGATACATGTATACAATGATTCTTAATTTTGAATTAACACTTTTTTTTACTGTTATACATAACTTCTGAGAAGTTCTATGTAAAATTACATAGCCCAGAAGATTGTGACCATTGTAAATTTATGACTTGTAAACTCAATATGGAAGGAAATCTCTTTTGGGCAAACTTGTTTCCTCACACCATAGAGTATCTATTAAAAACTTGTGTCTTCTCTTCCCCAATTCCTTGGTGTCATTTCATTTTTTTTTTTTTTTAAAGTCGACAAATGCCCTTTGCAAACAATACATAGAGAAAACTGAAGTTGGATTAGGGAGCAAGATAATGTCTTAATCAGTACTATCCTGGAATGTTTCTCTGTACAATCAGTTTTCATTATAATTGCCTTTGCTCAGAGGATCTGGACTATGGCAGAATTTGAGATACACATTGAAAATGATCCCATAACAACAGACACACTTTATCATCCTTGAGCAAGTATTTTCAATTGCTGCTTTTCTTTATGCTTTTCTACATGAATTATTTAAAATTTATTGAGACACTTCAATTAAAATTTTCCTTAGGGCTTCATCCTTTCGCATTTATTTAAGACAGCCTTACTCATGCTATGGATTAAGCTTTCTCTTTTTCAGTTTTTGGTATGGTGTCACTTATTTATTCACATAGTCATTTATACATTTTGTTCTTGTTGTTTGCTGTATTTTCTTTCTTTTTTTCAACTTTTATTTTAAGTTCAGGTGTACATGTGCAGACTGTGCAGGCTGTCACATAGGTAAATGTGTGCCATGGTTTGCTGCACAGATTATCCCATCACCTGGGTATTAAGCCCAGAATTTATAAGCTACTCTTCCTGATGCTCCCTCCCTGATCTGACAGGCCCCAGTGTGTGTTATTCCTCTCTGTGTGTCAATGTATTCTCATTATTCAGCTCCCACTTATACATGAGAACAGCCAATGTTTGGTTTTCTATTCCTGTATTAATTTGCTGAGGATAATGGCTTCTAGCTCCAACCATGTCCCTGCAAAGGACATAACCTGGTTCCTTTTTATGGCTGCATATTCTTTCATGGTTCAGATTTCTTTATCAAGTCTATCATTAATAGGCATTTAGGTTGATTCCACATATTTGCTCTTCTAAGTAGTGTTACAATGAACATATGCACACATGTATCTTTGTAATAGAATGATTTATATTCCTTTGAGTATATACCTAGTAATGGGATTGCTGAATCAAATGGTATTTCTGTCTCCAGATCTTTGAAAAATTACTACGTTGTCTTCCAAAATGGTTGACCTAATTTACTCTTCCACCAACAATATAAAAGTATTCCTTTTTCCCTGCAATTGTGCCAGCATCTGTTGCTTCTGGACTTTTAAAATAATCACCATTCTGACTGGTGTGAGATGATATCTTATTTTGATTTTTTGTTTTTTTTGTTCTTTTCATTTCTCTAATTATCAGTGATATTGAGGCTTTTTTATATGTGTGTTTGCAGTATGTATGTTTTCTTTTAGAATTGCCTGTTTTTGTCTTTTGCCTAACTTTTAGTGATTTTTTTTTCTTGTAAATTTGTTTAAGCTCTTTATAGGTGTCTCCCATTCTGTAGGTTGTCTGTTCACTCTTTTCTTTTGCTGTTCAGAGGTTCTTTAGTTTAATTAAATGCCAGTTGTCAATTTTTGCTTTTGTTGTAATTGGTTTTGGCATTTTCGTCATGAAAGCTTTGCCTGTGCCTATGTTCTGAAAGGTATTGCTTAGATTTTTTTCTAGGGTTTTTATAGTTTTGAATTTTATATTTACTTTTTGTATATGGTGTAAGGAAGGAGTTCAGTTTCAATTTTCTGTATATGACTAGCCAGATCTCCCAGCAGCCTTTATTATGGAATCTTTTCTTAATTGTTTGTATTTGTCAGGGTTGTCGAGTTATTTATTTCTGAGTTATTTATTCTGTTTCATTGGTCATATATTTTTATACCAGTAGCATGCTATTTTGAGTCCTGTAGCCTTACGGTATAACCCGAAGTCAGGCTGTGCTCATACGGGAGGCGGGTAGGGAAGTGCTGGGTAGAGAAGTGCGGGGTCCGTGACTAGGGTTCCACCCTTGGGCCTGTGTCCATGGACCTAGGTAAGGACAGGCATTTCTGTTTTTGTGTCCAAATGTTGCGTTTTCAAAGCAACCTGGCCCACCACATGCCCGATCCTGTGCCCATAAAAACCCCAAGACCCCAGTAAGCACACACACAATTTGTTGGATGTTGAGAGAAACACACTGACAGAAGAATACACTGACTCTGGCAGGACATCAATGGCAAAATGATGCAGATGACATGGAATTCAGCTAGAAGTGGTTAGAGGAGAGTCAGCCACTGAGCAGCTCGATTCCAGGGGAAGACCACCTTTCCACTCCATCTCCTTTCTGGCTCTCATCTACCTGCTGAAAAGGACTTCCACCACTCAATAAAATCTTGCACTCTTTCTCCAATCCCACGTGTGATCCAATTTTCCTGGTACACTAAGGCAAGAACCCTAGAATACAGAAATCCCTCTGCCCTTGCAATAAGGCAGAGAGTCTAATTGAGCTGATTTACAGAAGCTGCCTGCAGACAGCCAAACTGAAAGAGCACACTGTTTCACATGCCTCTGGGGCTTCAGGAGCTGTAAAGATTCAACTCTATATGCTGCGATGTGGTCAAAGCCCACACTCCCCATGACCTGACCTTCTGCATGCTCCCCCTAGGGGTTTGAGCTGTGGGGTACCAAAGAAGTGAGCCACACCCCCATCACACATCCTGCAAGGGGGATAAAAGAACTTTCCCCATTTCAAATGGGGGGTCGTCCAAGATCCTGGAAGAGCCTGGAATGGCTCTCATCTTTTCCTTTATGTTGTTAGGAGTTTTTTCTACTGGCTATGGCAATGTTATTAAGTAAAATGAGCATTTGGCTCAGCCCCAAAAGTGGAAGTCAGACCAACTGTTTTAGAGGCACCATCTCAGCCTCCTCCCTCTGTCAGTCACAGGCACACAGGCCTCAGGGCACCTCCCCTTATCATTTCTGCTCCCAGCTGGGGTGCCTGGGCATGTTCACAGCTAGCAAAGGCTGAGCCCAACAGTGATGAGGTGGAGCGGGAGAAAACCAGGACCCCAACAAGTCTATGGGTGGGCACTTCTCACTTGCTGTGCCATCGGAATGTTTTTTCCCCTGGCCAAGGAATTCAACCTAGTCTGAACTGGGGTAAAGATATGGGATTAAAGGGAGCCACTTGCAATGATCAAGAAGTTCTTCCCCCAGGATCTCCCTCCCCTTTTGCACCTTAAATTATTTTTCTCTTTTTTCATTTTTCAAGGAAGAGGGCTTCCCCTCCCTAGTACTCTGTTTCTTTCTTTCTTTCTTTTCTTTTCTTTTTTTTAAATTATACTTTAAATTCTGGGATACATGTGCAGAAAGTGCAGATTTGTTACATAGGTATACATGTGCCATGGTGGTTTGCTGCACCCATCAACCCGTCATCTACATTAAATATTTCTCCTAATGCTATCCCTCCCCTAGTCCCTCACCCTGACAGGCCCCAGTGTATGATGTCCCCTCCCTGTGTCCATGTATTCTCATTGTTCAGCTCCCACTTATGAGTGAGAGCATATGGTGTTTGGTTTACTGTTCTTGTGTTAGTTTGCTGAGAATGCTGATTTCCAGCTTCATCCATGTCCCTGCAAAGGACATGAGTTCATCCTTTTTTATGGTGGCATAGTATTCCATGGAGTATATATGCCACATTTTCTTTATCCAGTCTATCATTGATGGGGATTTGGGTTGGTTCCAAGTCTTTGCTATTGTGAATAGTGCCACAATAAACATACATGTTATGTGTCTTTATAGTAGAATGATTTATAATTCTATGGGTATATACCCAGTAATAGGATTGCAGGGTCAAATGATATTTCTGGTTCTAGATCCTTGAGGAATCACCACACTGTCTTCCATAATGGTTGAGCTAATAAAATAAAACATGAAGACAAGTTTAGATCACTCTGTTTCTAATAGAAAAGTTGATGGAGGAATGGCCCCTGCTAGCTGATAACTGCAAATTAGGCAGGGGTCATTTGAGACACTCTAAAAAATATAAACAGCCTCAGAAATATATTTTCAGTCCCAAACTCGATTTCAAGCTTCATTTTGAGGCCCTAGAAAGAAAAAAAAAAAAAAGGTCTGAGGGATCCAAAGCCACGCAACAGGCTCAATGTAAATGGGAAGGACAAATACTGCCAACTGAACCCCCTACCCCATCAAATGAATCCATGCCCCATGGTACAAACAGGCCTAGGGAACTCAAAGGTTGTTGATATCAGGGAAAAAAGTAGGCATAGTTTAGGGCAGTTAATTCCTATTTTCTAGGTTTCCCCTGTTTCGTGGGTGCATCCTGCATTTGTATCTATGTCCAGCACCTGCCAAGGTTGTCTGGACTCAGGGCTAAGAGATGAAAGGGAAAGGAAAGATATTCACTTTCTCTCTCTATCACACCCTGAGTTTTCACTGAAACAAGGAAAGGAAAGAGGAATGCACTATTCTCCATCTTTCAGAATGGGCAACCAGCTCTCTTGACCGCTCCCAGCTCACATTCCTCTGGAGTATATTCTGAATCACTAGGGCTGCTTTGACCTTCAGACTCTGGAAGAAAAATGCCTGATAGCCCTCTGCACAAAGGTTTGGGCAAATTGTAAAGGACTTGATTGGCCCCAGGAAGGACACATTCATTTTGATACCATCAAGCAGTTGGAACTTTTCTGTAGATATAAAGACATATGGCCTGAAGTCCCATATGTGCAGATTTTCCATACCTTGCAAGGCAATCCAGACCCTTTCCAACAATGTAGGATTGATTCAGCCCTCCTGTTTTTCATCTCAGGTAAGGCTGCAAGGTGCAAGCACAGGGAACTAAAGGTAGAAGTAACAGAGGCACCCCTGGAAGTGGAGCCAGTTCCAGGTCTACTTTGACCTTCTTTAGCAGCTTCAGCCTCTCACATGCCCCCTCCTAGAAATCCTTGCCCTAAACAAGCCCCATTCTCACTCTTGCTCCTCCAACAGATGCTTGGCAAATTTGGCCCCAGTAAGGTCCTACTCCCCTTTCTCCTACAGGATGTAAAACAAATTAAGGGGGATCTTGGCAAGTTTTCAGATGACCTTGACAGACAAATAGAGGCTTTCCAGAATTTTATCTAAATATTTGAACTCTCCTGGAGAGATGTTGTGTTACTTTTGAATCAGACCCTGACAGACACTGAGAAACACACCGCTCTGCAAGCAGCAGAGAATTATGGGGATGACCTTTGTATCTCATATACAGGGAAGGGAGTGAATATTATCCACCTAGAAGAGAAGCAGTACCAGTGAATGACCCTAAATGGAATCCCAATGACAATTTGGAAGACTGGAAGAGGATATACTTTCAGGTGTGCATAATGTGATACTTATGTAGGGACTAGAACCAAGCCCCTCAATTACACTAAGTTATTCACGATCGACCAGGGATTTGATGAAAATCCCACTGTTTTCTTGGAAAGACTAAGAGAGGCCTTGGTAAAGCACACCCCTCTATCTCTTGATTCAGTCAAGGGTCAGCTGATCCTAAATAATAAATTTATTAATCAGGCAGCTCCTGATATTAGAATAAAGCTACAAAAACAGGCACTGGGGCTAGATAGTACTTTAGACAACCTGCTGAAAGTAGCCAAAAAACCTTGGACTTTTATAATAGAGACAAGGAGACCCAGGAAAGAGAAGAAATACAGGAAAGACATAGAAGCTTTAATGGCCACAATGCAAGCCCAGTAGCCCCAGAGTTCCCAGGGTACACCTGGTAAATGCTAAGGATATGACGAGAATAGTTATCTCTCTTCTAAAGTGTAACTCCTCCCATTCAAGGTTTAATTTCTCTCACCAGGGTGAAATAGCTCGGAGCACAATGATGGTAGTATATTTCAATTCTTACCTCTATAATCTTCAGCATAGATTCTTTCCTTGTATAATACACATGTTTAACCCATGCATACAAAACCTTATAAAACTTTGTTTGTTTGTTTGTTTGTTTTCTCACACCTAGAAGTCATCAAACTCCAAATGGTCAGGCAACTGGAGCCTCAGATAATGGCTCCCCTTTGCCAGGAACCCTTAGGTAGACCTCTGGGAGGGATCTGACTGCTGTTTTTCCCCAAAAAAATGCCTCCTGTCAGCAGGAAGTAGCTAAGACTGGTCATAGTCCATATTCTAGCAGCAGTTACATGTACCTCTTCAGAAGGGAGAAATGATACACGAGGGAGGCAGGGAAGTGCTGGGTAGAGAAGGGTGGGGTCCCTGGCTGGGGCTCCACTCTAGGGCCTGTGCCCATAGACATAGGTGAGGACAGGCATTTCTGGTTTTGTGCCCAAATTTGCATTTTTCAAGACCACCCTGGCCTATCACACTCTTCATTCTGTGCCTGTCAATACCCTGAGACCCTAGGAGGCACACACACAAGCCACTGACCATTGAGTGAAATACACTGGCAGAAGAATATACCATCAGACTCTGGCAGGCTATTGACAACAGAATGATGCGGACTAGATGGAATTTGGCTGGCAGTGGTTGGAGGAGAGCCTGACCACTGAGCGGCCCGACACCAGGAGAAGACCACCTTTCTACTCCATGTCCTTTCTGGCTACCATCCATTTGCTGAGAGCTACTTCTACCACTCAATAATACCTTGCACTCATTCACTAAGCCCATGTGTGATTTGATTATTTTGGTACACTAAGGCAAGAACCCTGGGATACAGAAAACCCTCTGCCCTTGGGATTAGGAGAGGGTCTAATTGAGTTAATTAACCCAAACCACCTGTGGACAGCCAAACTGAAAGCACACACTGGTACATACACCCACTGGGGCTTCAGGAGCTGTAAACACTTAACCTTAGATGCTGCTGTGGGGTAGGAGCCCACATTCCCCACCACTTGCCTGTCTGCATGCTCCCCTTAGGGGTTTGAGCTGCAGGACACCTAAGAAACAAGCCACATCCCCATAACATACCCTGTGAGGGGGATAAGGGAACTTTTCCCATTTCAGTATGATACCTCTACCTATGTTCTTTTTGCTTAGGATTGCCTTAGCTATTTGGGCTATTTTTTGGTTCTATAAAAATTTTAAAGTAGTTTTCTCGATTCTATGAAGCATTTCAATGGTAATTTAATGGGAATAGCATTGAATCTCTAAATTACTTTGCGCAACATGGCCATTTTTATAATATTGATTTTTCCTATCCATGAGCACAGGATGTTTCTCCATTTATTTTTGTCCTCTTTGATTTCTTTGAGCAGTGGTTTAATAGTTCTCCTTGAAGAGGTCCTTCATCTCCCATTTTTACATTTTAACTGTATAACAATTATTTTACCTTAAATTGATTTTTGTTTTAGGCTAATATTTCATATGACTAATTGGTTGTATCACTACCTTTACTTGAATATACTCTAATTTTCTCACTAAGTTGCAACTTTACAGATCTCATAAACACACACAAACAGATACACACATGTTTATACTTGTGATGGATTCTAAAACATGTTTTCTACTTTAAGAATCTATATTAATGTTCCTTTGGAATGACTTTAATGTTAATATTTGATTGTAAGGTTTAATTTATTATATTTAAATGTTGATGAGATTGATGCCATATATACAAAGTGTTTAAATATACTCTATCAAAAAAGAGATATTCGTAGGTAGAATGTGATCCTTAAAAAATCAGTAAAATTTGAATCCATAACACAGATGGAGTGATTAGTTTTATTATGGATGGAGTTCTTTTTCCATTTATAAGTAGAAAATAACAACAATAGGCAATTGTGCTAAGTTTATAGTTTGCATGCTGCAGAATTTATTGTTGATGGATTCTGCATTATATATGTTGTTACTGTTTATACTAAGCTAGTCAACTTAATGCTGACATTTCTCCTGGATTTTGAGTAATTTCTAAAGCTTTTCAATGAATGATTTTTCTTTAATGTGACTTCTGAATTTTATTTAATTCTTGTTGGTGATTTAATTCTCTATATTATGAAAATTTTTATTCATGTAACTCACTTTTAAATTTTTTAAGTGTTTTGCAAAATAGTGACATTAGTTGCTTTTGCCTGCTTATCCATTTTTTCCTCTTTTGACATCAAAATTTTTCTTTGTTAAATACTCTTGTTCCATTGCTTATAGTTTTAACTGGAGTCAATTAATGTTCCTCTCCTTCAGTCTATGGCAATCTATTGTGGAAATTTGACTTTTAATAGAAGAACACAATGTAGAGATAGTCAATGCCTAGTAACTTTACCAGTTCTTATTCGTTCTGAGACATAATTCTCCAGTTTTTCCTTTAATTGGTCAGTTGCCCAATACATTTATTAAATGTATTTTATTGGGCATATATTAGCCAAATTCAATTGATATTGTCAGCAACCATTATATAGCAAAAGATATAGAGTCGAGTAAGCCTAAGTTTTGATGATAATAACTTTTAATTTGTTATTCAACTGACAAGGGGCAAATTGCGGTGGAAATCTCATTGATTTTCTGTGATGTAAAAGTAACACCTCAGAGTAGCTAATTTGTTATCACCTGTGGTCACATAAAACCCTATGCTTACTTCAGGAAAATGTCCTGAATGATTGGGTAGCCAAATGTATAGAATAATTGGAAGAGGACGAGGAATTCTCTAATCATGAAGGGAAAAAGAAGGCTGAAAACTAGATTAAATAAAACAAAAGAACAGCATACTCAAATCCTTAATTTCTCACTACCAGTCATAAAATCTTAGAGTTTTTATACAAAAAAAAAAAAAAATCATACTTCTAGGCACTGGATTGAAATCACTGGGGGCAAAAAAGTAAGTGTTACTTTTTTGTGTATAATTAATTAGAACAACAATTGAATTCAAATCCCTCCTAGTTTTCTGACATGATGGTTAAAGAAATCCAAATAATCAGGATTGGGACATATGTGCAGATTCAAAAATTACACTTGTAAATTAACATTACAGATTTAATTGAACTGCCTTAGCTCTGAGTTCATTTCCAAATAATTCTTATTAAACTTTGCCTTTGGAGCAGCCTCTGAACAATTCACTGGGCTGGCCTGGGAGTGGAGGGGAGAAAAATGTAAAGTTGCCATTCTGTAGCATCTTGATAGCTCCTTGTGCCAGCAGTCTTTCTTTTATTTTTATTAACTAAATCAGTGGACCACTAGCAGACAGCAGAGGTTATTATTTTAACAGTTTTCTGTGATTTCTCTCTCTTCGGTTAATGTCCTATCCTGTTGATTGTGCTCCAGTAATAGCTTGTGGGGACAAGGAAAAATATCTTTTTGCATCTTCTTCTCATCTTTTGGTAGAAGTTGTATCTCTCCTTAATGTTGTTGACGTCTCAGTATGAACTGCGCTGCTCACATTCAAATGCTGGTGATACTGAGGGAGTGCATTTGCTTGTTTTGAAGGAACTCTTCAAGGACTCCTTGTCCATGCCAATCCCTAGTGTGAGGAATCCAGGCAAGTTGAAGCTTTGCCCTTCGTGGCTTCTGTAGAGTGTGATCTGCCTCTCATTGCAAGCTCTAGCTGCAGTGCTTTCCCCCTGTAGCAGATGGCCCTTTTGAGAACTGAAAAATGGCAATTTGAAGACTGGCTACTTCTCACAATTCTTCTGAATCCACATAAACTCATGTTAATTTACTATGTCCTATTTAAAATATATTGTTTCTGCCATCCAAATGTGTTCTGCTTTTCTCTATATGGTCCCTGCTATTTATGGGACAACAATAATCAGATATTAGACACAAAATAAAGTATAACTTAGGGAGTGGAGGAGTTCAGACAGATGAGGGAAGAAACAGATTCTTATTTCCTGAGAAGACAGCGTGCTGTTTCCCTAGTTGCTTTTATATAGACAACAGAGTGTGTGGAGATGGTGGGAAACTATTAAGTGTCTCCTAGAATACCACTGCTTTGTAAATCTTCTACTGGAGTCTTTGACAATCTTTCAAATTGAATAGTGAAGCCCCCTCACTCTTTATACTTAAGCTGTGAGCTAACCATATGCTTTTTTTTTTTTTTTTGCATTATTCTTCAGCAATAATGATTGGAAATGGCTATTATGTAAGGAATCAACTATATGTCCCAAGTTTTTAAATATAATAAAACCTTACATCACCAAATTCCAAAGTGGACAAATCTAAATTCGTCATGATCCGAAGTAAAATGTAGATGTAAAATAGAGAGACATAGAGTTTTTACTCGTTAAATGTAGCAGAAACAGTGCATTCAACATCTTAAGAACAGTTCTTAGCAATGAATTTTGAGACTACTGACTAAAGAAGCAAAACAATGTTATATCAGACTTAACCCGCCCCTGTAGATGTGATTACTAGAGATCTTTTGTTTCCTTAGTTGAGTCAGATTTCTAGTGTAAATCTGTATGCAAACTTGGTGCCTAAATGCCATTGGATGGACAGATATCACATGCCCTTTGAAGATGTTTGGATTCAAATACATTAAATTCAGAAAGATTCTGAAGTGCTTAGTTAGCTTAACAAATATATCAAAAACTCTTACCTTATTATAGTCTCTGAAAGATACTAGACTTTGCTTTCTTCACCAACACTTTAAATAAAGAAGATATTTGCCAAAAAACACAGATTACCAAGAATGCACCTATGAATAATGAACTAAACAGTTCCAATTGAAATGTACTCTCCAATTTTAGTATGTCTGGGTGGATTACAGATATAGAATCCAAGTATAATAACCATAGCAAAGTTTTAAAAAGAAGCAAAGTTGCTATGAGTAACATGATGGGTATAAGGACAGGCACAGTAATCTAATCACCTCCAAAGAAATGTCTGAGAGGATATAATTAAGTATAGATCCATAGGAAAGAAATTTTTAGGCCACCCCCCCAAGGAATTATTTGCTTTATATATATATGGGTGTATATATACACCGATATATATATACACACACACACAATTAATAACTGCATTAATTTTGTTATTATTGTTATTGTATTATATTTTCTTATACAACCTAGTATGTCTGATATATTACAGAGTCACTATGTTTTTTTCAGTTAATGTCTGAGTCTTATAATCAACTACTGAAATAAATAGAACTAACTGTTCGAAAAAACCTGATGTCCATATTGTGATACACTGTGATCCTTTCTGAACTGTTTCACTAAAGGGACCCGTGATCTTACATTTATGTTTCTGCACAATTAAGCTTTGAAGAAAGAAAAAAAATACAGAATTTTTGAAAACTGTTAGATGTTGGATCTTATCTAGTTAAAGTCCTTAATCTTTCGGGAAGTAAAACAACACTGGTCTGCTGGTGTCAGTGGAACTCAAGAGTGTCAAGAGACAAATTGAGTTTACATGAGTGCTACATGGCAGGCACAAGTGAACTCAAATCTTTTTGGTGGTCATTTTTCAGATCTTAAATTCAGAATTATAATTGGTATACTATAATCTGCAAACATTTAAACATGGCTACTGATGTGTGGATAAAATTTATATTTCCAGGAAGGGTCAAAGGGAAATTACTAAAGTTATTATTTCAAAAATAGTTGACCAAAAGTCATATCTCATTTCCAAAAGAATTCCCAAGATATCCAACCATCAGTGACTTGAAAGGTTGACTTCTCTCATGCCTCTTTTTAATATTGCAGTAGATTTCAAGGAAAAGTTTGATAGTTTTGGGAAAATTACATATGTTTATTATACACATAATTAAATACAAATAACATATTTCATCAAATTATTTTACTTTCCTCCTGAGCACATAGGAAGATCACTTTGCCCCACCCCCCGCCCCTCCAGCATGCAGATAGGACCATGTGGGTGAGCTCCAGACAGTTGTGGGCAGAAATGAAACATAATATTATTAAGATTGATGAAAAACCATAGTTATAATAGTTTACACACTTTCTTATCCTGAAAGTGCATGTTCCAGCATGGCTGGAAGTGACACATTCCAAAATAGTTGTGCCACATGATGAAAAACCTCCATATTCCTGAGTATGTCAATTAGAATATAGCCGCCCAAGAAATCCACCAATCCACCAGTCCAGAGTTATCTGTATCACACTATGTGTAAGCAAGAAATTAATCTTTGTCATACAAATTTACTAGGATTTTAAGGTTGTTTTATTAACTTATCCTAACGAAGCAAACGTGGAGCTACTTCTCAGTTCCTTATTATAGTTACTCAGTTCTCCTAGTGACTGCTATTAATTTTTCACTCTACTCATATTAAAAATAAAAATAAATGGCAGAAGTTTACTGTCTTTCATAATAGATATTTCCATCTTGTTTCAGATATATATCTGCTCTCTGTTTTATTTTTATTTTTTTCATACGGTATATGCTCCAAGGAACTTGTCTATCTTACAGTTCTCACAGCACATAAACTTGGTAAACTGTAATGACCAAATCATGCTGACATTTTCTATATGTTGGAAAATAATAGTTACCTTATATGTTTTTGTAAGACACAGAGCTTCCAGAAGTTGGGGAATAAATCACACACACACACATACACACCAATTCTGAGACTTGCCACTTAAGTAGAGTTTCTCATAATGCAATTATGTGGAATTTTAGGAGCTAGCCACCAAACTGAAGGATAATTTTCTATAGCTTCAAACTGAAATTATTACATGTGGCATACTTGAAGTCTTTTAGGTGTTGTAGAAAGCACATAGACATTTTGGCTCTCTTATCTGACTTACCAATTAAATAAAAAATAAACTAGTTTTTAGTGCACCCCAATATAAGGGAAGACTCACCAACTGCTTTTGACTGCAGATCCAGTGTGTCTGCATCCTGACCCTTTAGATTCAGAAGCTATGATAAAGAAAACCCAAATTAGAGGACATTCCCATCAGTTGCAGTTTCTGGACAATGCACTTCAGGTGTTTTTCTCCATGCTATCATTTCTGGTCAGTTGGACTGCTATGGTGAAAGTGATTCAGATTATTGTTGGAGTTTTTTTAAACTGCCAGCTTCAACATCAGAACTTACATCTATTTGTGAGTCTACATTACAACCACAGAGAAAATGCAGGGGGAAATAGCACATGGGGAATTGTCCCACATCTCTCCTTTTTCTTGCTGCCAGCCTCCAAATGCTGTTACTGTTTTTTCATAGAATGGGAATCTATAGATAGTGATGCATTTGTATTGCACAGTCTATCCCTACAACCACATTATTGCCCATTAAATTTGAACATATGAATGAAAGTTACCATAATTTTCTTGTTCTACTTTTTTCAAAGCATAGATCAGTGTCTGTAAAATGTGTATTTTAGGCTTGTTTATTTATTCAGTATCTACCTTTCTCAAATGGAAACAAATACACCTCAAACAAGGTCCTAATTTATCTTGCTCATTGTTCTACTTATTGCCCCTAGAAAAGTGCCTGCGTAAGGTAGGAGTCAATTTATATTTATCAAATGAGCATCAGTTTGTCTTCTGTGTTTCTTGCAGATATTATTTTAATTTGTCTGCATCTAAGGGAAAATATGTAACTTAAATGATATTAAATAATTTTGCTTATTTTTTATGTTTTATTCCTTCCTTTCTCTTTTCTTCATTTCTTTTTTCCCTGTTTATCTTCCTTCTTTATTCTTTTATTCACTTATTAGTTCATTTGTTTCTTCTCTCCTTCTTTTCTTCCTTTCTTCACCTATTTGTAAACTATTTGTTTTAAGTTTTACATGGTTTTCTGATATCACTCCTGTATACACTGCACTGATATAAAGTTGTTACTCACCTGCAGAGTATGCTAATCAGTTTCCATTCTAAGTGATCAGTGCTCAAGATATACCAGTTGTTAAATAATTTTTACATTCTTCTGCATATCCATCCCCTTTTAAGACATATTTACTGCTTGAAGGTTAGCATAGGCAACTCAAAGTTAACATTTCCCAACAGAGCACATCGCAGTTTTCCCAATAATCTCATTTGGTTTACATTCTCAAATACAGCAGCACAGAAGTCCAGTCTTTCCAACTCTTTCACATAAACTCTATAGTGAATTCCATGCTCTTAAACATTTGTCTTTACTTTCTCCAGCCCCTGATTGCACTCCCATTCATTTAGCCACTGACTCTTTACCACCTAAAACAAGGCAATAGTATACTGACTGGTTTCCCTGTTCGTTGTTTTACAGACCTCTGAACAAGCGTTTTCCAGTTGAATTTTTCAGAGCTATGGTACCACAAAGTGCTCTAAAAGGTGTGATTTTCGAAGTTATAGTACACATTAGTGTATTAAAGAATCTGAGATGAGCTACAATGAAGAACCTATATGGAATAGTACTACAGAAGATGTGCTTTCTAATCAGACCGCCTGCATTTAAATTTTAGCACTTCCCAGTACATAAAACAATATCAGCACGTAATTTGTGCTTAATACATATTTTGGAATTGTAAAGATAATCCACTAATAGATAAATATTATGGGAATGTTAGTTAACTTTCTTAAATCTCACTTTCTAATCATATTGGTGGTGAATAATAGTACTTACATATCGGCTAGCAATGAATGTATTGAGCTGAAAACATTTTTAGAAACTAAGAACGGGTAAAGGCAGAGTTGAGCTACTTTTGTCATGTAAAATGTCATACTAAAAGTAGGCACTTTGAGATTGGATGTAGCTGGAGTATCACAAGCATAAGCTTCTTTTAGTTGCCCGCCCTTCTATCCAAAATGTGTGGCCTCTCAGTTTTTATGAAATTTGGGGCATCTCCTGGCATCTGATTTATATTCCAAGCAAAAAGAAGTCAGAGAGAGTAAAGGATAGACACAAATATCCCATTAAATCAGGAAAACAATAACCTTACTGGATTCCTCACTGAACAAACTCTGCTTACTTCTCACCAGCCCGAACTGGGATGCGTAGTTATGCTCAACTGCAAAGAATCAATGGAAATAGTATTTTTTACTGTGCATGTAATATAAATATTTGGCACCATAATTCTGGTTATTTGAGTAAGGTAGAAGGAGAGAATGGCTATATATGAACATATCAACTTTCACTACTAAATGAACCCAGTGACTTGCAGTTTAAACAACAATTATTTATTGTTCACATGCCTGTGGGTCAACTGAGTGATTCTGTTAACATAAATTCAACTCTACTGAATTCAGACTGTCTCATGTCTTCTGGGGCCTGAATGGTTTGGCAGTATGACCCACTCACTACCCCCACTGGTGGCAAGGAGTAGGGTAGTGACTGGGTTATGTATCTCATCATCCAGAAGGCTAGTCTGGGCTTGTTCAGAAGGCAGCAGACAGCATGGTTCTAAAAGCAGCAAAAGTGCAAGCTATTCTCACATCTTGTAGGTTTACATAACTTTGCTACTGTATCTTTAGCCAAATTAAGTTATATAGTTCAGCAAGCCCGGAGTTAATGTGGAAAGATGCCACCAAGCAGCTTAGTTACAGATAGAAAAAACAATCAGACTTGGAACATTACTGTAATCAATTCAATACAGTTCCTAGCTATGCCCGCCTCAAGAAACCATAAGTATATTTTTGGAAATAAGTATGATGACCCAAATAAAAGGTATAGCACAACATCTTCAGCATAATCAATGTTCTATCAAATTTAGTTATAATTTTTAAGCGTTTAAAGTTATTTTTCTTATTTTCCTTGATAACAGAAATATTTTCTTCTTTTTTAAACATGACGTATAATCCCACTAAACCACTGTTATATGGAATTATATCTGGTGAAATCCTACTCTGAGCTCTTCTTCACAATTCTTCCAGCTTAGACTTTTCAGATAAAAATATGATCCTGCCATTTTTTTACTAAGCTCTTCAAGGACTTCCCAGGGTGACCTCATAAAAAGCAAACTGTGAGTTTGGCATGGAAGGGACTTTGTCAGGATAACTGTGCTTATCTCTTCTAAATGTTCATTACTTTTGATATTAACACTTCTATGGTTAGTATATCTCTATCTATCTATCTATCTATCTATCTATCTATCTATCTATCTATCTATCTAGTGTGTGTGTATACACATATATATATATAATGTGTGTGTGTATATATATAGTGTGGGTATATAGAGAGTGTGTGTGTGTGTATATATATATATATATATTTATTATACTTTAAGTTCTAGGATACATGTGCAGAACATGCAGATTTGTTACATAGGTACATACATGCCACGGTGGTTTGCTGCACCCATCAACCTGTCAACTACATTAGGTATTTCTGCTAATGGTACCCATCTCCTAGTGCCCCCCACCCCCGACAGGCTCCCGTGTGTGATGTTTCCCTCCCTGTGTCCATGTGTTCTCATTGTTCAACTCCCACTTATGAGTGAGAATGAGAATGTGCAGTGTTTGGTTTTCTCTTCCTGTGTTAGTTTGCTGAGAATGACGGTTTCCAGCTTCATCCATGTTCCTGTAAGGACATGAATGCATCCTTTTTTATGACTGCATAGTATTCCATGATGTATATATGCCACATTTTTTTTATCCAGTCTATCATTGATGGACATTTGGGTTGGTTCCAAGTCTTTTCTATTGTGAATGGTGCTGCAATAAACATACATGTGTGTGTGTCTTTATAGTAGAATGACTCATAATCTTTTGGGTATATCCCAGTACAATTTGAAACATCTTAAATATATTAAAAATAATTAAAATAATGTAAACTTATCCTTTGCTAATTCTCAGGAAACAAGATGATGAACTTTACAGATTAATATCTTTGATATTAATATTGCTAAAATGACACACATTAGTAACATGAGGTTTATACTGATAAATACATTTTTATTTTTTATTGAAGTATGTATTAATGTCTTAGAATCTATAATATATGTGTTATTTCCAAACTATATCTGGTCATTAGGTTGATATAATTTAGAAATAACACATATGTCATAGATTCCAAGGCATTAATGTATACTTGAAGTAAGTGGACAATATGTCACTTACAAATTTCAAGAAATAATTCCAGAAGGGGTAAAATCTTCCAAAACCTAGATTAAATGCACTCTAAATGGATAAATTGACTACAGCAGTGTTAATATACAAAACTCGCATTCAGTTTGTGAGGTTATTCCACAGCATAAATTCTCGCTGTGATTAACTGCTGTAACTCAATTGCAGTGAAAATATTTGCACTCTTTACAGTGACAGTACCTTGTTCTCAAATGGCCTTTCTATTGTGAGGGCACACCTCTGGTGTTTCTTGTGTGTCCAGATTTTCTCTTCTTTTAAAGACACCAGACAGATTTGACTAAGAGTCACCCCAAAGAACTTATTTTAACTAAATCACCTCTTTAAAAGCCCTATCTTCAAATATAGTCACATACTCTAGCACTAGAGGTTAGGATTTTAATGGATGCATTTGTAGGGTACCCACTTCTGTCCATAAGAGATGGTAAACTCCATGAAGGTTAAAACTGTGGCTAACTGTCTTGCAGTTGAATCTGCAGAACTGGTAGAGCACTTGGCATATAAGAGATACTCAATATGAATGTGCTAAATTAATGAATTATTTGGAAATAAATTATTTGTGGTATTTCCATGCCTTTCAACATAGGCTTTTAAAAAATTATTTTATATAGCCACTAAAGTCAATAATGAGAATCCCTAAAACAGGGTTCATAAAAAGGTTATACATTTCACTAAGGGCTGATATAATTTATAAAAATCTAATTATTAAGTTGCTATGGGAAACTAGAATACATATGCATAACATTCTTCATTGAGAACAGTAGATTATTGTCATTACATGTGATATTGTAAAAGTACCTGGCACAGCAGTAATTCCAAAGCAAATCAAAAAGTTACTGTGAATGATGGACTCTATGTGGCACAACTGCAGTCACACAAGAGCATCAAACTTATTCTGGTAAGATTTGTAGCTACTTATTAAAACATGAAATTGATAGTTTAGTTAAAATATTTCTGAAAATTAAGCTGTGCTGTATTAGTCAACTTGGGTTGCTATAACTAAATAGGCTAAGTGGCTTACCAACAGACATATATTTTCCACAGTTCTGGAGGAGAGGATGTCCAAGATAAGATGCCATCAGATTTGGTTCTGGGGAAGGGCCATCTTCCTGGCTTGCATTTGGTCTTTTTCTTGCTGTACTGTCTCATAACAGAGAGAGAGCGGGAGTGTGAATGAGACTGAGTGAGACCAGACTCTAGCTGTCTGGTCTGGTCTCTTTTTATAAGAGCGCCAATACAATTATGGTGATGCTATACTCATGACCTCATCTGAATCAATGTCCTCATCTCCAAATACCATCCCATGGGGGATTAGGGCTTCAAAATGTAAATTTTTGGAGAATGCAGCTCAGTTCATAGCACATACTATGTAGAGATATAAGATATGTAAAGTAATCCTATTTCTCAATATATTTTCAGGTTTTTTAATAATCCATATCATTTTATTATTTATTTATTTATTTTGAGACGGAGTCTCGCTCTGTCACCCAGGCTGGAGTGCTTTGGCGGGATCTCAGCTCACTGCAAGCTCCGCCTCCTGGGTTCACGCCATTCTCCTGCCTCAGCCTCCCGAGTAGCTGGGACTACAGGTGCCCGCCACCTCGCCTGGCTAGTTTTTTGTATTTTTTTTTGTAGAGACGGGGTTTCACCATGTTAGCCAGGTTGGTCTCGATCTCATGATCTCGTGATCTGCCCGTCTCGGCCTCCCAAAGTGCTGAGATTACAGGCTTGAGCCACTGCGCCGGGCCAATCCATACCATTTTTAATCATCATTGTATTTATACTTAAAACATAACAAGCACTTACTTAACATATTTTAAATAAAATCGTAAATTATTTAAATAAAATTGATGCTTGCTTTTAACATTTCATACACAGGACATAAGATTATCTGATATAATTTCCTTTGTAAATTATTTTATTCAAAATGTATCTATCTACTGTTTATTCAATAATTCCCTTGGCATACATTTAATGAGTAAATATTTTTAATGAGCTTGGCATTGGCACAATTAGGCACATAGCCCTGTTTTCTAGAACAGTTATCTCAGATGCTCTTTAAACAGTAAAGAAAACTTCTAGATTATACAGAAGGTTAAGAATTATATAGAAATAAGAAATAATGAAAGTGTGTTGTTGCTTATATGTTTTTGTACTATATTTTAAAGAATGTTAACTTTGAAGATTACCAATGTGACTTACATGAAAGTCTGATTACATGCATTTAGGACAAAATTAGTTAAAAATAGGTGAACAGGAAACTTTAGTGCAAATTTGCTCTCATGAATATGTTCGTTGATTGTGACTTTCATTCTCTAAGAGTGTAATAGAAGACAAATCTTTTAAAAAAATAATTAGCCATAAACTCTGAAAGGAGAGAAATATGTTACAAATGTTATCTTCAACTTTTACTTACCTTAAGACAGAATGATATTGAATCAGCATTTTATCTTATTTTTTTCAGCTAATTGAGGTGGAGAATGACTTTTACAGTCAAACCTGTGTTCTCAAACTCATTTACACTTCTGTGTGAAATAATACAGCCAGAAATAGCCATCTCACCTTCTGAATAGATCTATAAATATATATAAATGCCTAAATATGTATATATGCACATATGTGTTTATAAATATAATTATAGATTTATTTTGTAAACCTTTAATCAGGTGTCGGTTTTTATGTCAAAAGCTTTTTGTAAAAAATATATGATGATCATGTAATTTTTAAATTTTTGCTTTTTGTATTTCATTATGCTAATATACTGTATAACAGTGTTCTGTCTTTCTAATATTAGGCCAACTTTTCATTTCTGGAGAAATATTGACTTGGTCTTGACATATTTTCATGATGAAATTGTCTGATCCTAAGATTTTTTAAATTTTAACTTATTTTTATTATAAATGTCTTTAAAATTTATGACACTATTCAAACTTTATTTCTTTTCACTTCAATTTTTGTAAGTTTGGCTAATTTCACCCAGTGTGATTTGGTTGCTAATATCCTCAATATTATCAATTTAATGTCTGTAGAATCCTTCCTTTGTATTTATAATTAATAACTAGCGTTTTCAGACTGCTTTTCCTTCAATAGTCACTTTTGTGATATATATACATAGTAAATTGCACATATTTTTATATAATCAAGGGATCAAACTTTTAAAAAATTTCTTAATTTATGTATGTTTTCCATTTTATTATTTATAATATTTAGAATTATTTTTTTCTTTTTAAATTATCAGGCTTAATTTGCTCCTTTTTTAAGCTTCTTTAACTTCTTTAGATGATATCTTGATTAATATGTGTCCTATTTTTCTTTTTGTAATAGGTGCATTACAGACTATAAATTTTATGCTTATAACAGGTTTAACTGCATCTACAAGTTTTGATATGCTATGTTTTATTATTATTTTGTTTACTAATTTATACTTTTATGTCTTATTTTACTTATACTTTTCTTAGAAGTACATGGATTAATATCAAAATGTTTTCATGATTTTGAATATGGAGAATGTGTAATTAAATTTTATTTTAATTTTATATATGCAAAAACTAAGTAAGATTTAAATTATTTAAAATTTGTTGACACATAATATTAGTGTTCGGTATGTTAATTTTGGCCTAGCTCACATGCATTTATTTAAAAGGATATGCAAATGTTAAGTCTTGCATTCAGTGTTCTATATATGCACTATCGTTAAATTTTTACATTCATTTTCCAAATATTCAATGTTTCTGTGGATGTTTTGATTTTTGTATCTGTATCTCAAAGAATTATTTTAAAATAATTTTGTAAAATTATGAATTTGTGTCCTATTCTTTTTAGTTTTTAGTTTCTGTTGCACATATTTCAAGGATGAGCTATGAATTACAAAAATTTAAGCCTGTCATATTATTCTTTAGAATGACTATTTTCTTATGAAATATTCCTTTATAATTCTTAACCTTCTGTGTTAAAGTTCACTTGACAGAATAACTTTTTGGGTTGCTATTTGCTTGATAAATATCTCTCTACATGTTTGTTTGCAACTTTTCTGCATCTGTGAATTTAAAGATTTTTCCTTTTTTTTTTCTTTTTAAATTATACCTTAAATTCTGAGGTATATGTGCAGAACGTGCAGATTTGTTACATGGGTATACATGTGCCATGGTGGTTTGCTGCACCCATCAACCTGTCATCTACATTAGGTATTTCTCCTAATGCCATCCCTCCCCCAAGCCCCACACCCACTGACAGGCCCTGGTGTGCAATGCACCCGCACCCTGTGTCCATGTATTCTCATTGTTCAACTCCCACTTATAAATGAGAACATGCAGCGTTTGGTTTTCTGTTCTTGTGTTAGTTTGCTGAGAACAACGGTTTCCAGCTTCATCCATGTTCCTGCAAAGGACATGAATGCATCCTTTTTGATGACTGCATAGTATTCCATGGTGTATATGTGCCACATTTTCTTAATCCAGTCTGTCACTGATGGACATTTGGGTTTCTTTGCTATTGTAAATAGTGCCGCAATAAACATACGTGTGCATGTGTCTTTATACTAGCATGACTTATAATCCTTTGCATATATCCCCAGTAATGGGATGGCTGGGTCAAATGGCATTTCTAGTTCTAGATCCTTGAGGAATCGCCACACTGTCTTCCACAATGGTTGAATTAATTTACACTCCCACCAACAGTGTAAAAGTGTTCCTATTTCTCCACATCCTCTCTAGCATCTGTTGTTTCCTGGCTTTTTAATGATCGCCATTTTAACTGGCGTGAGGTAATATCTCATTGTGGTTTTGATTTGCATTTCTTTAATGACCAGTGATGATGAGCTTTTTTTCATATGTTTGTTGGCTGCATAAATGTCTTATTTTTAGAAGTGTCTGTTCATATCCTTTGCTCACTTTTCAATGTGGTTGTTTGTTTTATTTTTCTTGTAAATTTGTTTAAGTTAATTGTAGATTCTGGATATTATCCCTTTGTCAGATGGACAGATTGCAAACATTTTCTCCCATTCTGTAGGTTGCCTGTTCACTTGGCTGATAGTTTATTTTGCTGTCCAGAAGCTCTTTAGTTTAATTAGATCCCATTTGTCAATTTTGGCTTTGCTTGCCATTGCTTTTGGTGTTTTAGTCAGGAAGTCTTCGCATAGACCTATGTCCTGAATGCTAGCTATTACCTAGGCTACACTAATCAAAACAGCATGATACGGGGACCAAAGCAGATATATAGATCAATGGAACAGAGCAGAGGCCTCAGAAATACACCACACATCTATAACCATCTGATCTTTGACAAACCTGACAAAAACTAGCAATGGGGAAAGGATTTCCTATTTACTAAATGGTGGTGGGAAAACTGGCTAGCCATATGTGGAAAGCTAAAATTGGATCCCTTCCTTACACCTTATAAAAAAATTAACTGATGATGGATTAAAGACTTAAAAGTACGTAAACCGTTTTCCAAGTAATATGCATTAATTTTATATTAATGCCCAACAAATTATCACAAATTAAATGTTGTTTTAGCATCTTAAAACTACCTATATTTATTACATCACACTTTCTGTGGGTCATAAGTTTGGATGTGGCTTAACTAATTTCTCTGCTTGGGTGTCACTAGGCTGCGGTCAAAACTGTGGCTCTGCTGTGTTCTTAACTGGAGATCCAACTGGGAAAAAATCTACTTCTAAGCTTATTCGTGTGTGGTAGAATTTATATTTTGCAATTAAAGGTCTGACGGTCCCAAATTCTTCCTGGTTGTCACCTGCAGGCTACTCAGCTCCTTGAGGCCACCTGCAGTTCCCTGAAGCTGTCCACAGTTTCTTGCTACATTGGCTTTGTATCGTGGCTTACTTCATGAAGCCAGCAAGAAGAATCTCTAGAATGAGTGTGCTAAAATGAGGGGATTTCTGTATTAAAACTGAACATAATGAGGGTGCTATATCCATAAACTTTGTAATAATCTAACGTTTTAAAGTAAGACACAGGTCCTGACCACACTCAGGGTAGCCAGGAAAAGTGTCTAATAATGCAAAGTCTTGAAGACCAGGAGGCCAGGAAGTTGAGAAATGTTTGTCTGCCATACAACATATAATTTATTTTCTTTTAAAATCTAGTTTGGTGATTGGAATCTTATAATTGGATTATTTACTCCGTGAGCATTTAGTGTTATATTTAATATTTCTAGAAAGCTATGCCAATTCTTTCTGTTAATCGATTTTTTTTGACCAAGCTGTTGCTTTCTTTTCTTTTCTTTTTAAGAATTCTACTTTTTCAAGTTATTGTAATTTTCCTAGCTTTATCTCACTAATTGTACGTTATTTTGTAAGTTTCTTAGTAGAACTTCTATAGGTTATAACATACATACTTATTAGAGTCTACTATGAATTAGTACATTATTACTTCCTAGATCAAATAATGGCTTTACAACACTTTAGATGTTTATCATTTTCCACATTTTGTGGTGGAGCTTTCATATATTTTATATCTACATACATTTTATGTCTCACATAAAACAGTATCAGTAATATATATATTCAATATGCACTTGAATTCGCCTTTTTACTCCTATTTTAAGGTAATTTCATCTGGCATTATTTTCCTTCTGCATGAAAGGGATTATCTGTTAGTATACATTTTTTTGTTCAGGTTTGCTGGAGAGTAATTGTTTAGTTTTTGTTTGTCTGAAAGTATCTACTTTTACCTGTTAGTTATATGTAGAAATTAAAGGTCATGCAAATCTGGATTTTATTTTTAAAAAATTCGCAAATCTGGATTTTATTTTTGACAAATTTTACTGTTTAATGTTTATATTATGCATATAAATGGGCCTGTTATTTCTTAACATGATTACGAATATAATTTTGACTCTAGTTTCTCTTAATGCAACAAAAGTCACTTTTAAAATTCCACTTCACTTGGCTTATCTCTTGAGGGCTATTTTCATTTTAATAAACAGTGTAAAATTATAGTGTGAACAGTCCTCATAAAATTACACCAAATATGAAATGCCAAGGGAAATGAGTTAAAATAAGACCTAGAGGCTATGATTTTTATTTAAAAAAAATTTGTAAATTCATTGCATTGCACAGAGAGCTCACCACAGAAAGCATAGCAGAATATAAAATAAAATCTATTCTTTTAAAGAGGATATACATTTTCTATTATAAAACACCAGCAAATTTAGGATAAATGAAATAAGGATTATTTTTTCTAACAAAGAGCATGTTATAGTCATCATTAAAATTACACCTCACACTTTAATTTGATGTTAGTTCTTCTGCTGAAACTAGGGTTTACATTGATATGTAATTTAAATGTTTTTAACACTAAATTTTTCTCAAGCAATTTTACTGGACCAAAAAAAAGTGAATTTAACAGGTTGTCTAAAATAATATAATACAACTTGCCAGGATAAACACCTTGCTACTACTATGAAAAATAATACTAAAATAATTAATATCAATTGATAGTTTACATTTTTGCAAAACATTGTGTTGAGATCTGTAATTGTCAGTTACTTAAATTTTATTTAGTAAGTATTACTAATTATTTCAATTTAAAAGGTGTGAAATGGTGACAGAGACATCATAAGTAACTTTCGAGAATGGCATAGATAGTACATTTGGAAATGGTTTTCAAATTCAGGTAATCTAGTTTTAGATCCTCTGAATGTCAATCTTGTGCTTAAATGCTGTTTCAGTTGGTGGAAGCAATAATGCAAACAATAATTTCAAAAACTGAAAGGACAGTTTCTTGAGAACCTTTCTTGAGAAATGGATAAAACCTATTTGATATTTAACAATGTGTTGGGCCTTGTGATTCATTTTAAGGCTATGCAAATTGGTAAAGCAAAATCTTTGCCCTCCTGGACTTCACTGTCAATGAGAGAAGAAGAATACATAACACATTGTAATATGTATTAAAATATAGATGAGTGTAAATAAATGTGGGGGAGCAAGTGATTTTCCTGGAAATTAGACAAATTCAGAGAAAGAGTAGAGTGCTTCTTCTTTTTGAAAAATGACCCAAAGTTCTTTAGGTAAGCAAGAGGTAGGTGACTCTTAGGAGTGGGAACAATAGGCCAGGTGCAGTGGTTTATGTCTGTAATCCCAGCATTGGGAGGTCAAGGTGAGAGGATTGCTTGAGCCCAGGCGTTCCAGATCAGTCTAGCAAAACATGATGAGACTTTATCTCTACAAAAGCAAAAACAATTAGCTGGAAGTGGTGGTGCATGCCTATAGTCCCAGCTGCTCAGGAGTCTGAGACAGGAGGATTGCTTGAGCCTGGGAGAGCGAGACTGCAGTAAGCCATAATCCTGTCACTGCATCCCAGCCTGGGTGACAGAGTGAGACCCTGCCTCAAAATAAATAAATAAATAATAAATAAATAAATAAACATTTAAAAAGTGGAAACAATAATGGTGTGGTGGCCTGAGTTTCCAAAGCACGCTTTTGAAATGGTACAACATTACATGTGATTATCACTGGAAGAGACTGAGCCAGGTATAATGGGAAAAAGTAAGGATGGAAATTTGCTAGGTTATAAATGGCATTGTGTAACAGGTTATGATTAAAGTGTAATTTATTGGAATTACCAAACACTATAATGGAGCTACTCTAGTGAATTTTCTTACAGGTAAATGCCATTTCTTCACAGTCACATAGAATATGAGTAACATATTTGACTGATAATTGCACATTAGGTTTGTGCACTTACTTTGGTGTTTGAAGGATACACTTAATTCCCTAGATATCTGAGTTTAGAGATCTTACATTAGAAATCAAAATGTGTGCCGGGCTTGGTGGTTCACGCCTGTAATCCCAGCACTTTGGGAGGCCAAGGCAGGCGGATCATGAGGTCAGGAGATCGAGACCATCCTGGTTAACATGGTGAAATCCCGTCTCTCCTAAAAATACAAAAAACTTAATCGTGCATGGTGGCGGGCGCCTGTTGGGAGGCTAAGGCAGGAGAATGGCTTGAACCCGGGAGGCAGAACTTGCAGTGAGCAGAGATCGCACCACTGCATTCCAGCCTGAGGGGCAGAGCGAGACTCCATCTCAAAAAAAAAAAATTAAAAATAAAGAAAAAAGAAAAAAGAAATCAAAATGTATCATCTGTAGAAATTGTGAGCCCTCATCCTTAACCTAAGGAAGTTTGTTAGTGATAAATAAGGCTTCAGGAAAGTGTGAAAACCGTATTTGACTATACAAGAAGTAGATGAAGCACAAACATAGAGTACCAGTGAAAGGGATACTCAAGAAATGATTAAAATACATTCTAGATATGTATAAACACTTTATATGTATAAATACAAAGTTTTCTCAGGAATGCTTACAATTTTATTTATTTTCCTAACATTTATTTTCTAGTTCAGTATTGCTATAATTTAGAATAACACATATAGGTTGCATCATTATTTTGATATTTTAGGCCCCCTCAGAGTAGTTCCAAGTGAAGAAGCATGAGGTAGGAATTAGTTATGAAAGCATTTCTGTATCCTCAAAGGAAGGCTTCCTTCAGGTTCTTCAAAGAATCTTTAACCATTTTCTTTCATGATTATTACTTGAGAGTCCATTGGAGTGATTTATTTGCTCCCAGAGCATTCAGTAGGTCGCCTAAAGAACATACCAAGGAATAAAGAATGTAGGATTTATGTTCCAGGTGCCATTCCAAACTATGGAGAATTCTTTAGGAGCAACTTCACTGGCTTATCAGAGTCCGGTTGCTTCAGGATGAGGTTCTGAAACACCAGGTTGTAGGGGTCAGAGTAGTAGTTAGAAACAGCCAGAAATGGACAGAACCAGCTAAAAAAGTTGATCTTGGAAAATACTGAGTAAAGGAAACCAAAATTAAAAAGTACAGATGTTTCAAACCTTAGTAAATGTTTGTAGCCAGATCCAGGAGATGAAGCCAGAGTCAAGCCATGTGTAGTTCCAAGATGGTCTATCAGATATGATCAATTTTGTTCTCATAATATTGTAGGTGCATTTTATTATGGTCATATATTATATTCTAATATGCTGTCTAATAAAATCAATGGCAATCAATTTTTGTTTGTTTAGGAAACTCATGTTTTTATTTATTTATTTATTTTAAGAGACAAGGTCTCAGTCTGTCTCCAAGAGTGAAGTGATCATAATGATCATAGCTCACTGCTGCCTCTAACTCCTGAGCTCAAGCGATCTTCCCACCTTGACCTCTCAAAGCCCTGGGATTACAGACATAAGCCATCATGCCCAGCCTATAGTCTTTAGATCTGACTAATTTTGGTAGAAATATTGGGAGAAATATCAAATTTTAACCAAAAGCTGTCAGAGATTTATACTTAAAAGTAGAATTTTGTAATCCTATTATATTGAATACAAAGTTACAATGTTATTTAAAAACAAAAATTACTTCTTACTTTAACATGTAAATTTAATTTATCATTCTATTTAATGTTCTATTTTGGGTTGATAGTTTAATGAACATCTTTTTGTAAATGTCTTGTGAAAATATAATGCTATTTTTTATCACTCAGATTACTCATGTATTCATTTATCATTTTCATTTCCTTAGTAGATTGATTTCCAATTCTTCAAATTGTTATAATTTTAGAAAACAGAGCTAGTCTTAATCACATGCATTGTTTAACTGATGGTAGCTGCAGCTTCTACAAAAGCAAAAATACATTTTCTATGTAATAAATCAAACTTCTGTAAAAACATTACCTGCCCAACTTTAAACTGCATTGAGTTTGTTGCATGCAGAACTGCTAAAGTCATCTATGTTTATTTACCCCTGTTTATTGTGACAAGATGAAAACAACACAATTTATGTAAAGCATGAAGGCGGTAACAGTAGTTTATTTGTAATTATCTCCCTTCTTCCTGTGGCACCAAAATATCACTTTGCACTCAGCTGAGTATAGAAAAGTAAGATAATGTCCATGGAAACAGGCTCAGAAGAGGCTATTTCACTGATTATAATTGATTCTGTTCTCCCCTTTCGTCTTTAGGGACTTCAATAATTACAGATTTCTGAATCATAATTAAGGCAAAAAGATCTAGGAGGATACCTTGGTTTGAATATCCCCTCCAAAACGCCTGTTAAAATTGAATCTCTCGTGGCAGTATTGTGAGGAGGACCTTTAAGATGTGTTTGGATCACGACGACTCTGCCTTCTTGAATGAATGAATCCATTCATGAATGAATGGATGAAGGGTTAATGAATGAATAGGTTACCATGGGAAGGAAACTGATGGTTTAATAAGAAGAAGATGAGAAAGCTGAACTAGCACATTAGCACACTCAGCCCCATGCCTTGTGATATCCTGCACTGCCTCAGGAAACCACAGAAAGACCCCGACAAGCAGGAAGGCTCTCACTAAATGTGCCTTATCAATCTTGAAATTCCCAGCCTCCGTAATTGTAAGGAATACATTATTTTTCCTTGATAACTTGTTTAGTTTCAGACATTATTATAGCAACAAAAAATAACTGTAATGGGAATTTGAAGATCATAGTAAGAGCTTAGGTAAAAAGAACTTTAGCATATTTTGTAACTATGTGCAAAGCATTCTAACAGCAGAAAGTGCATTGCAACAGATGACACCCATGAGGGATGCAGTATTCCTGCCTCCAGTGGAGTTAAAGCTGACGGGGATGATGAAGTAAGTGCCTAATTATTCTTCATTCATGAGTTTATTCAGCAAATAATTGTTGAACATCTTTGAGATCATTTCCAGGTGCATCCAGAATGTTTTTTTCATCTGTGATTTTTAATGCCTTATTTGATCATGTCAGAATGATCTGATGTCTTTCATAAACCCCTTTCATATCCAAGAAAGGAAGTATTTATGGTCTTTTTGTATCCACACACACATGCACATACACACATTCACATAATCTTCTAAAAATAAAGATTATGTAGATTTTACCAGGTTCTACCCACATCCTCTCAAATCCCTTTACTATCTCTGTGCACACTGGCCCTGCTGTGCTATCACCCCAACGGACAGCAGCTATGTCTGTTTATTGACGATTGTTTTCAGACAATGCTAATTATTCAAAGCCAGATATACTTTTTTTCTATTTTTAGATCAACCACTAGTGAATTTTAACTCATATCCCTCCTTCTTTGTATGACTTTCCCAAAAGCCTATACAAGTTAATATTCTTAATTTTTCCTACTATTTCACTTTATATTAAACCACTTGTGAATATACATTATGGGTCCCAAGTTACATGACAATTTAAATGTATAATTCATATGGTTTGGCTGTGCCCCCACTGAAATTGCATCTTGAATTATAGCTCCCATAATTCCCATCTTTCAGGGGAAGGACCCAGCGGTGGAAGGTAATCAAATCACAGGGGCATATCTTTCCCATGCTATTCATATGAATAAGTCTCACTAGGCCTGATGGTTTTATAAAGGGGAGTTCCCCAACACAAGCTCTCTTGCCTGCCACCATGTAAGATTTGACTTTGTTCCTCATTTGTCTTCAGCCAGGATTGTGAGCCTCCCCAGTCATGTGAAATTGTGAGTCAATTAAACCTCTTTCCTTTATAAATTACCAAGTTTTGGGTATGTCTTCATGAGCAGCATGAGAAAAGAGTAATATGGTAAATTGGTATGGGTGGAATGGGGTACTGTGGTAAAGATACCCCAAAATGTGGAAGTAACTTTGGAACAGGGTAACAGGCAGAGGTTGGAACAGTTTGGAAGGGTCAGAAGAAGATGATGTGGGAAAGTGTGGGACTTTCTAGAGATTTGTTGAATGTCTTTAACCAAAATGCTAATAGTGATATGCACAATAAAGTCCAGGTTGAGGTGGTCTCAGATGGAGATGAGGAACTTGTTGACAACAGGACCAAAGGTGACTCTTGCTATGTGTTAGCAAAGAGACTCATGGGATTTAGTACCTTCCCTAGAGATCTGTGAACTTTTAACTTGAGAGAGATGATTTAGGGCATCTGGAGGAAGAAATTCCAAAAGACAAAGTGTTCAAGAGGTGAATTGTGTACAGCTAAAAGCATTCAGTTTTATGGATTTAGAAAGATATGGTTTGGAATTGGAATTTATGTTTAAAGGGGAAGCAGAGCATAAAAGTTTGGAAAATTTGCCACCCAACAATGCAATACAAAAAAAATGTCCATTTTCTGAGAAGAAATTTAAGCCTGCGGCAGAAATTTGCATAAGTAACAAGGAGTCAAATGTTAATCACCAAGAGGATGGAGAAAATGTCTCCAGGGCATGTAAGAGGTTTTCACAGCAGCCCCACGCATCATAAACCAGGAGGCCTAGGAGGAAAAAATGGTTTCATGGGCCAGACCCATGGCCTCGATGCTTTGTGCAGTCTTGGGACTTGGTGCTCTTTGTCTTAGTCATGGCTAAATGGGGCCAATGTAGAACTCAGGACATTGCGTCAAAGGGTGCAAGCCCCAAGCCTTGGCAGCTTACACATGGTGTTGGGCCTGTGGGTGCACAGAAGTCAAGAATTGAGGTTTAAGAACCTCTGGCTACATTTCCACTACCTGGATGTCCAGGCAGCGGTATGCTACAGGGGTCAGGCCCTCATGGAGAACCTGTGCTAGGGCAGTGCAGAAGGAAAATGTTGGATTGGAGACCCTACACAGAGTCATCATTGTGACACTGCCTAGTGGAGCTGTAAGAAGAAAGCCACTCTCCTCCAGAATCCAGAGTGGTAGATTCACCAACATCTTGGACCGGGCACCTGGAAAAGTGCAGACATTCAATGCCAACACATGAAAGCAGCCAAGAGGGGAGTTGTACCCCACAAAGCCACGGGGAGGAGCTGCCCAAGGCCATGGGAGCCCACCTCTTGCATCAGTGTGACCTGAATGTGAGACATGGAGTCAAAAGAGATCATTTTGGGACTTTACGATTTAATGACTGCTCTATTGGATTTCAGATTTGCATGGTGCCTGTAACCCCTTTGTTTTGGCCAATTTCTCCCATTCGGAATGGGTGTATTTACGCAATGCCTATACCTCTGTTGTATCTGGGAAGTAACTAATTTGCTTTTGATTTTACAGGATCTTAGATGGAAGGTACTTCCCTTGTTTCGGATGAGACTTTGGACTGTGGATATTTGAGTTAATGCTGAAATGAGTTAAAAGTCTGGGAGATTGTTGGGAAGCCATGATTGGTTTCAAAATGTGATGACATGAGATTTGAAAGGGGCCAGAGGCAGAATGATATGGTTTGACTGTGTTCCTACCCAAATCTCATCTTGAACTGTAGCTTCCATAATTCCTATTTGTCATGGGAGGTACTTGGTTAGGAGGTAACTGAATCATAGGGGTTGATTCTTTACCATGCTATTCTTGTGATTGCGAATAAGTCTCCCTAGATCTGATGGTTTTGTGAAGGGTAGTTCCGCTACACAGTTCTCTTGCCTGCCACCATGTAAGACATGACTTTGCTCATCATTCACCTTCAGCTATGACTGTGAGACCTCCCCAGTCATGTAGAACTGTGAGTCAATTAAACCTCTTTCCTTTATAAATTGCCTGGTATCAGGTATGTCTTTATAGCAATGTGAGAAGAAACTACTATAATAGTTGACAGTACATAACAGATTTTATCCAGGTATGAGTGGAGGGCTCCTCATTGCCCTGCTTCCTCTACTGCTTACATCAACACTTTAGGGTCTGTTATTCTGTATCAATTCAAATTAAGATTTAATTAAGATAATCAGTTATCTCACATAATAAGCCCAGAGGTAAGTAATAACAAGGTTAGAGTCCTCAGGACCCAAGGTTGCTTTTTGCAACAATCTGCCAAAAGTAATCTCCATAGTTGCCTGATAGATCTTCCACAAATTACAGGCATACCTTGCAGATATTGTAGATTCAGTTTCAATTACCGCAATAAAGCAGATATTGCAATAAAACAAGTCACACAATTTTTTGTTTTCCTGGTGCATATAAAAGTATGGCAACACCATAATGTAGTCTATTAAATGTGCAATAGCATTTTTTTTTGTTTAAAAAAGTACATACTTTTGTTAGAAAATGGTTTATTGCTAAAAAGTATTAACATTTATCTGAGTGTTTCATTGGTGTTCTTAACTATATATTCTGCTAATACCTTATTTGATCATGTTGAGATTATCTGCTGTCTTTCCTAAACCCTCTCCATATCAAGACCAAAGGTACTGATGGTCTTTTTTGTACACTCACATACATACACACACTCTGATAATAATATTAAAGTTATAGTAGATGCAGCCAGAGTTCTACCCACATCCTTTCAATTCCCTTTACACTACTTGATCAGCATGTGCTGCAGCTTCCACATGAGCACGTGCTGCTTCACCTTGCACTATTATGTTATGGAGATGGCTCTTTCTTTGAACCTCACATAAACTAACCTCTTCTACTTTTCATTTCTTTTTTTTTTTTTTGAGACAGAGTTTCATTATGTCCCAGGCTGGAGTGCAGTGGTGGGATCTTGGCTCACTGCAACCTCCAACTCTCAAGTTCAAGCGATTCTCCTGCCTCAGCCTCTTGAGTAGCTGGGATTACAGACACCTGCCACCACACTTGGCTAATTTTTGTATTTTTAGTAGAGATGGGGTTTCTTTTATTTTAAGTCTTCTTTTTATTTGAACACTTGGAAACAATTGTAGGGTTATTAATTGACCTAATTTTAATATTGTTGTGTCTCAGGGAATAAGGAGACCTAAAGAGAGGCAATCAAATACAGGGATGGCCAGGCAGTAAATCAGTCAGGACACAAATGACATTTATTCATTAAGATCACCATGTTTATGGGCACCCTTTGTGGGATCACAAAACAGTTAAAATAGTTATGTCAAAGATCACTTATCACCGATCACCATAACAAACATAATAATGAAAAAGTTGTAATTATTATCAAAATTACCAAAATGTGACACAGAGACCCTAAGTGATCAAATGCTTTTGGAAGAAATGTTGCTGATAGACTTGTTTGATGCAGTATTGCCAGAAACCTTCAATTTGTAAAAAACACATTATCTGAACAGCACAATTACGCAGAGAACAATAAAATGAGTTATGCCTGCACAAAGAAGAAGAGTAAGAAAGGTGAAAGAAAACGAAATTGAATAATATTTGGTAAAGAGTGATTTGGAGACATACGACTTTTAGTTAAAAATAATTGTTATAAAGGAAATTTGATTTTTATTTGATTGATTTAAGGTGGTCAGTCATTACTTTTTGTTTGATGTACTTAACAAAATGTCCTTTCTTCAACCTTATCTCAATAATTTACAACCACAAAATATATCTCTCTATATATCTATATATATCTAATATATATATTAGATTTTATTTAAAATCTCTATATATCTATATATAGATATATAGATATTAAAGGGACTTTAGCAAAAACTTATAGCTGGTAAAATTGTAATAGTTTACTATAGAAAGCACAAGTTAGTTTTATATTTTAAAAAATACTTTAAAATTTAATTTTATTACAAGAATGTTATACCATGGCATTCTTGGTGGAATCCACCTTTGCTAGAAGCAGCCATCTGTCAGCCATCTAGCTGAAAACACTAAGGATACAATTTTAGCTTAACGATCTTAAGGTTCTTACTATTCGTGCTGTTAGAGAGATTTTACTAGTCTTTCTGATTCTTTGATATTGTATCCAACTTATTTTCTGCCAATAGGATAGAACACTATCTTGTGCCAGAAAGAGTCTAAATTTTGAAGTTTTCATTAAGCACAATTTTTTCCACTTGTAAATCATATTTATTTTTTCTTGAATCAAAGGGAAAATAAGGTAGAACATTAGAATTCATGAGCAGGATTTAACTTATTCCACAAGGGATAAGGAGTTTGTATAAGTCTATAAAACTTACTTATATCTTCATATGCAAAGAAAGAAGTGAAAGAAACAGGCCTGAAACTATATGACCCTTTAAGTCTAAGATACTATTGTGTGTTTTGTTCTTCCTGTAGGTATGATGATGAAGAAAATATAGTTGAAGGACTGCAAGTGTAGTTTAACACTATATTGTTGTATACAAAATAAATGAACAGAGCTTACTCTGTTCTTAAAATTTGAACATGAATAGAATAAAGGAATAATAAATGTGAATTTAGAAGGTTAATAAGACTTATGCTTTCTCAGACCTGAATTATAAAATGTAGAATATAGCAGTATTTTTTCAATGCTGGCCACTTTTATCAAATTGTCATAATTAATTGTTCTTTAAAGTTGTTTTGTTATACCTTTAATTTCAAGTCCACATATTAAAAGTAATTTGAATATAGTAAAACACTATTCTGCCCACATATTAAAAGTACAGATGTTGAAAGGACTTTTAATTTTTTAACTCTAATAATAAAGTTAAAAGGAGTCTATTTGGATTTTATTTAAAATAATTATACTTTTAAGTATGATTGTTTTCTATAGTATTTAGCTTTCATTTGAAAAAACTCAGGTTATCATGTTTCTAGTACATTATCAACTAATTTAATTCAAAAGAAAAAAAATATTCTAAATAAGATCAAAATCACAAATCTTGACTCGTCTTGGAACCTTAATTTAAAATTGTGAAACATTAATATGGTATAAATTTTTCCTCAGAAAAACAATTATAAAAGTAAATAACCCTTTAATTTTAATATGTTACAAACTTTTTTTAATTGATAAAATGCTTCTAATTCAGAGTAGAATGTAGTGGTACAGAGTAGGTTACTACTCTTCCTTCAAAAACTAGGAAGAGAAAATAAACCAAAAATAATATTGTTAAGGACAGCAGGAAACTAGAAGTGATTGAGACTAGAAATAATTTCTGTAAAGGGTCCTTCCTAGCTGATCCATGATTGCAGGCTATTCGCTCCCTGTAGTATTTGACTGCTCTGAGCATGGGCTGAAGATCAGGTATGGTTGATGCAGAGGCACTTAACTGGGGAAAAAGAAACCAGCTGAGTTTGTGTGGCCAGACAGAGCTTGTGTGGCAGGTTGAAAGCTAGAAGATTCTCAACACACAGCTGATTTTTACTACAAGGCAACACTGACATTTATGGAGCTTCAGGAGACTGTGGGCTGGACAGGAAATCAGAAGGGAATATATTGCAGTCTCAACACGTAGAAGACGAAGTGCTACCAGAAGAAGGAGTCCTGCCACAAGCACAAGGAACAGTTTTCTCCTCAGGGAATTTGCCAGGTTTTGAAATCAGAAGTGTTTGCAGGATAAAGAATTAAGCTCAAGAGGACAGAATTTCTAATTCCACAGTAGTAAGGGCTGATTTACATAAGACACCAATGGCAGTACAAATGAATTTACATGTAACTGCTACTGCGATATAGAATAAATATTTGAAACTGCAGTAAACAAGAATGAAAATCATGCCAGCCCAACTTTGGTTTAAAAAGAGTTAAAATACTTTGATGCCTCTCTTTGCATTATAAAATGACCCATGAAAATTGTTTAATGATCCCTTGTTAAATCCAGGCAATATGTAAAATCAGAATAGGAATATTTTTTCCATTATTTTCTGACATCAGTGATTATACCAACTGTGAAATGATTGCAATTAAAATAATATGTTTATTTTTCTCCAAAATTTGGACATAGTAAACCACTATTCTGTATTCTGCCTTAGCTGGAGGTTAAAGGCAAGGTAGAGAAAAAGGATTCATAAATGTACCAAATCCTGAGCGAAATATTTTATGTGTATCTGTCTCATTTGATCCTCAGAACCACCTGATTGTTAACTGTATTTCTCTTTAGCTATTAAGGATCTACAAAGACATTAGCAAGGTTGTTTGTAGTCTCAATAACAGTAATAATCACTAACATTTACTGAGCCCTCATTATGTGCCAGGCAACCTTCTTCGCGTTTTAAGCCTCAAAATAACTCAATGTTCTCGTGAAAAAAAAAAAATGAAAAAATATATTCAGAGAGGATAAGTAACTCTAGCTAATAGAAAGCTGGGATTCATAACTAGACTCACTTGACTCCAGAGTTCGCTATTACCCTCCACATGCCATTGACTACAAGCAATCTTGCCAACATTAGTTGTAGCCATGTTTAGCCATGAAGGCATAGGTAATAAGCTTACTTCAAGCATAACAAAGCCATAGTTATTTCTCTTTTAAACTAAGTATGTTAAGTTCCTCTCTCTCTCTCTCTCTCTGTGTGTGTGTGTGTGTGTGTGTGTGCGTGTGTGTGTGCACGTGCTTGAGGAGGAGAGTAAAATTTTGCAACATAAGACACCTTTTTGTCTGAGTATTAGAATTTTGATGTGGGAGACTGAGAATAAGAAAATCCAACTGTCATAAATTCCGCCTGTCATACATTACCCAAAGAAATATATTGTCATTCTTTAGAGGTTTTATCAAAAACCAAGGACATTAAGATTTCTCTACCTCTATCTATATACACATATGAATGAACAGATATGTTGCTATTCTTATATTTTATAGGAGACTCTCAATGGAAGCAGTTGAAGAAATCTGTATATATTTATGTGTATATACATACACAAAATTTTGTATATGTGGATGTATTTCATATCTATGTATATGTGTATATAAATACATATACATACATTTTGTATGTCTTAATTAAAAATAGTGTTTGTGTATATAAATACACATGGGGACCATTTGTCTCCTTAGTAATATGGGTCACACACTCAGCCACACATATATCCCAAAATGTCCAATAAACATGAGAACCAAACTTATAAATTCTGTGCTTTTATTTTAGGTTAAGAATAATTAAATGAGAAAAATAAAAAAGAGATTATGCATAATAATATCATTTTCAGGAAACCTCTGTTATTTTAAGACCATTGCATCAGAAAGACTGAAGAGAAGAAACATGTATTAAAAACCTTTTTAGTCTTAGTATTGGAAACATTACCCTTATTGTTTTTTCTTCATGCATAATGCACCGAAAATTGTAGGTCTGGCACTCATAGCTCATAGCATTAGACAAGTTATTTTACCCCTCTGTGACTATTTTCCTACTTATCTACAAAAGCCATTCTATGAGTTTTTCTCTATCTATCTATAAAAGTTTACCAGTGCCAGAAGGCTGTTGTGAAGATACAGTAGAACAATCATTGCAGTAAAATGCACTTGGAATTATGTCTGCCCATATTATTTTTCAGCGCAAAATTAGTGTTACTTATAATAGATTCTTTATGTTCACAGATTGAGCATAGCTTCTATTATCAACATCTTCAATAAATATTTTCTGGATTAGTGGTTATAAAATCTATGGCCATATTACTAATTTTTCTTTAATCTGTCTTCAAACTAGTTGCCTTTGAGACAGAATTGTCGACAGAAAAAGCAGTATCTCTTGAATTCTTTTACTAATGTAAGATAAAGTAAATATTCAATCTGTATAAATATGAGCTGGCTAAAAAATTGTAGGGGCTTTAGATATACAAACATTATTTATAATTTTTGAAAATAAGTGTTTCATTATGAAACTTTCAATTTCATATATCTCAGAAATCTTCTTTCTGTAGATAACATATGTGATTTATTAGTTTATGCAAATATATTATATTGGTTTAAATGAATTGTGTTAGCTCAGAAAAAGAACTAAATGAAAGTAATCAGAATAAACAATTCCATCCTCTGCCACAGCCCTTTTGAAAATGAGTACAGAGAAGGAGAAATAATGCATTTGATTATTCTCTCCCACCTAGCCTTATTCCATGGCAGTGGTGAATGTGCAGCTGTATCAAGAAAGGAAAGAAAACACCAGACTCTTATTTCTCCCACGAACTCTTCAGGAGATAACAGCCTTTTTCTATTGAAAGAGTAGTTATTTTAACCCTTCAAACTGTTTCCTCTATAAACTGTGCACCCTTCACACACTTTCCAGAAATAAAAAGACATTTACATAAAAGAGCCTCTGTAAGAAGAATATGAGATAAAAAATTTGGTGTGACCTTTTTTTCCTTTTTTTGCATTTTTTCTATTATTTCCAATGGCCAGGAGCAAATTTCACCCTTGGCATAACCTTGAATGACAGAGGAAGAAAAATCAAATACATGCCAGATAAATATCAGCTTCATTCCCTTATTAATACTGTATATTTCTTAGAGAAAAAGGTAAAATTAAAAGAACAATTTTTAATTTTTTTCACTTGGAATTTCTTTAATAAAGATATACCTGACAAATTATTGATCTATGCATTTGCATATTTTAAAGAAAGGAAAATATCACAATAGATGAATTCATTACAATTTAACATCAAGCCCATTTTCATTTCACTGGAAACCAATACCACATAGGCCAGTATAATTCTCATAAAAACTATAAACTGTGCATACTCACCATTATATTATGCACACAAATCAATTTACTTCATTCTAACTGAGCCGTCACACAAACTTTGTTTTCCCTGTGCTATCAGATCTGTCACAAACCATTAAATATGACATATTGTTTAATGATTTTATTTTGCAAGCGTTATGTTTTAGGTACAAATCAGCATAATATTTGTTAACATTACTATAACTTATGCCAAATAAGTTAAATTTTATTTATTCTATCTCCTGGAACTTTAAGCAACTAAATTACCAAAGATGAGCTTAATAATACTCTGTAACCAAACATATATTGGAAAACATGCCTAACTTTGGCAGATGATGGCTGACAGGCAGATGGATAGATAATAGATAGACAGATAGATAGATAGATAGATAGATAGATAGATAGATAGATAGATAGAGGAACTTTTATTTTTATTGTAATTTAAAGTCAATATTTAAAATACTGAAAACTATACAGATATTTTTTATGGGATATTTTAAATATGTTTTGGAAAATGGTCTGTGGAGGGTACATTTTAAAAAATCCATTCACAGTAAATATATATTTGACATATATAATTGATATATATGCTGATCCTATAAAGTACCAAACTTGTTTCTCCATGGAAGATCTTGGTACTCCAGATTATTTCATGGTTCATTCCCTCATTTAATTTAGGTATTTGCCTTATGATACCACTCAGAGAGGGCCTTCCCAATCACATCTCTCCTCATTGTTTGTTTTTGCCAGAGATTATTCCTATATGGTAAGTATGTGTTTTTTGCTTATGAAGTTTGTCTTTCCAAAAATTATAGAAGCTCAATAAATGCAAAGACAATGTTCACTGCTATATCTTGAGCATCTACAACGAGCACCAGTTGTGTTTTGAATAAATGAGTGAATGTATCTATACCTGATTGTCAGGCCACACTTCTCCTTCTCCTTGTAAAAGTGTCTAAATAACTTTCCTGACATTCGGAGCATTTGAAGATAGAGACTACTGTTAAATTGATTGTTTTTCCTAATAGCAACAGACATTATTCAATACAAATATATAAAAAGTGCTTTTAAAATCAGAGCAAAGTTAAAGGGAACTTTTGGGATCACTAAATAACTTATTTCATTAAATAACTTTCAGGTTATTTAATCATTTGCAAATTAAAGCCAATTAATGTCCTAAGAAATATTTTCAGCTGATTTCTTAAAGAGTCGATACCAAATTTATTTAAATAGATCCTTTACAGAGATATTCTAATAGTCAACTTCACCAGAGGCTCACATATTCCTAAAAGAAAAAAAAAAAAGGTGAATAATTTTAGCTATTCAATATGTAATTTTGTATTCCACAAACCCAAAATCTTTTGTGGTTAATATTTTGATTTACAAGTACCTTGTAAACAGCTATCTAGATTAAGTTACCATTATTTCTTTACATTTCTATTTGCTTACAAGTATGACAAAGACAAGATTTGGAAAATGTAATGTCAGGCTATATTTAATCTAAAGCAATATATGCCCAAATAGACACATAGAAACAGCATGAAAAAAAGTTGAAAATAATTAACAAAATGGAATAACTGCATTTTAAATGGAACAGACATTTAGTATGAATATCTAGATAATGCTCTGATTATTGTATTTTCAAAAATTAAAAATCAAGTAAGCCTTGCAAGTAATTAAACACTATTATTCTGGATTCATTTTAATTAATAGAAGAATAGTCAATGATACTTCTCAAGTCCTAACATAATGTTTTGAGATTATGTTGTAGCTGAATTATTTGGATAATTATTTACTGCCTTATTTGACTATCTACTTATTTAAAAAAAAGAAAAAAGAAATTGCTTGCTGATGGTATTATTGGAATATATTCAATTGCATGCTCATATTTTTAATACTTGAATTAATCAATGTGCTATTCAAACAGCCTACATAAATTAATATTATTTGTCCAATCATTTCTTCACCAAACACAGAATCATTTCTAGAACAAATTTAAAAACAGTGTTTAATTTTGCAAGATTTAGTTTATAGAATATTTTATTCTTAATTGTTTCATTCTTTTTAATTTATGTTATCTTCTTGATTACAGATGGTAAATTAAAAAAGAGTGAGTACTTTATCATTTTTATTTATACTCTACCTTCTTTCAAGGTATCGAAAATATGTTGAAAATACATGTTTTTTATATTGAATATTTCATTTTAATGCTTTTGTGATTTGCAGCCTTTGTATTAGAGTATGCTGATTTCTCAGCCGGTAGATTTGTAAATAATTGTGTTATGAAGTATTAGAAACATGCATTTAGAATTTCAGGGTAAGAAGACTGGGGAGGAGATAATTATCTGTATTCACTTAGCTAAAGAGGCATAGGAAATATATATTTGTGTGTATTCATAAATGTACATATTCACGTACATAAGTACACATGCATTCAGAGACGACAAGTGTAAATGTTATAAATTAATGATGATGTTATTTAGCTATAGGAGGTGGTTGTACAATAAATCTTGACAAGGGTAAAAGAAATCAGATTATCACACATGACCAGGGAGCTTTTGTTCTAAACAATGCTGGAAGTAAAGAAAAAGGTAACTGGATTTCTGACAAAATTAATAAACTGTAATGTTTAGCCAAGTGAAATATGCAACATTTATGAAGAGATAAATGGCTAACTCTTTTGATCATTATATATCTGTGAATGTCAGGTGGAAGAAGGGTCACAAGTGTAAAACTGATAATATTTACTACAAGAACTTACGTGACTAGGCTCTAACTATTTTTGGTGACTCAGCATTGATTTTGAAATGATTACATTAATTTGTGTTAAAGTTATTATTCTTGCTGTTATATTTCCGTCATAAGAAAATCAACCTGGTAGGTATTTTGATCCAAAATAGAAGACTCGGTTCTTGGTAAATATATTTACTAAATAGTAAAGAGTGATAAACTATTTTATCTATAATGAATATTAACTATTGCAATCAAACAATAATTTTACTATAGAATGCAAGCAAGTGGAGCCAAATGATACCTAAATCCTCTCACTTTTTTTAGTCAAAAATATCACATACTTTCTAGTGTAACTTTTAACATGCTTTTGTATAAGATATTTCTCAACAATTTAATCCAATCAGAAAATAACGTTTTGTTTACTCTTCTTATATTTTAACATTGAAAATTGTCTAGTCAAGATTTTATATTGTTATATCTTTAGATACAACAATATAAAATTCAATTACAATTCAATTAAAATAAATCTTTACTGAGTCCTTTGACATATACAATACAGGTAGAGCTTTCCTAATCCAAAAACCTGAAATCCAAATCTAAAACATTTTTAGAATCATCATGATGCTACAAGGAATATATCTTGAAACTCTCATACATTGCTAGTAGAAATGCAAAATGATACAAATGTTTTTCTTAAGTTTTAACAGTTTGGGCACTTTTCTAGAAAGAAAGTATAAAATTCCTAAGCAAGTATGTGACATTTTTAGGCATGTTTTGAAGATATTTTTTATAAGTTTGAGGAAGGTCTCTTCCATTCTTGGGTTATTACTAACCTGTATCACAAATGGATGTTAAATTTTATCAAAGGCTTTTTCTGAATCATTTATTTTTGTAATCATGTTTTCTTCTTCAGTCTGTTGGATGGTTATTTACATGGATCGAATTCTGATTCTTGAATCAGCCTAGTATTCCAAGGAAAAACTCTACTTTGTCACACTATATTATTTTTTCCATGTATTATGGGATCTGTGTGCGGGCATTTTGTTGAGAATTTTTGCCTATATATTATAAGCACTATTGGTCTATAGTTTTCACTTCTATAATTTCTCTATTTGTTTTTCAGGTAATGCTGCTCACCCTCTCAATATTCTTAGTTATTTTTTAGACTTGATATTATTTTTTCTTTGAAGTTTGGTAGAATTCACAAGTGAAGACATCGGGATATGGAGGTTATTTGGTGCAAGGTTTTTAACTAGAAATTAAATTTCTTTATAGTAGATAGTATTATTCAGGTTTTCTGTATCTTCTTCAGTGAACTTAGGTAGTTCATTTAAACACATTTATCCATTGCATCTAAGTTGTCTTATTTATTGATATAGAGTTATTCTTGATATTCCTTGATTTTGCTCTTAATATCAATAGGGTTTGCAGAAGTGCTCCCTTTTCTATTCCTGTTATTATTCATGAATGTTCTTTCATATTCCTGATCAATCTTATTCAATACTTTTCTGTTTTATATTTTAAAGTAATGACTTTTGCTTTTATAGATTCTTTCTTTCTACCGCTTTGCTTTTTTCCGCTTTTAATTTTATTGACTTCTCTTCTTTTGTTTGTTTCCGGTTTATGCTTTTCTATATCTTGTGCCTGAATGTGGAATCTTACTTTGAAAGTTTTCTTCCTTTCTAATACAAGCATTTAATATTATAATTTTATCAGTAAACATTGTTCAAGCTACATCCTACATATTTATTAGGTTGAGTTTCCATTTTTATTCATTTCAAAACATTTTCTTATTTTCCATTAAATGCTTCCTTTTGACCCCTGTATTAAAGAAAAATGTGCTGTTTTTTCCCAAAATATTTAGGTAGATGTCTAGTTTAGTTATCTTTCTGTTAATGATTGTTAATTTTATTCCAGTATGGTATAAGATCATAATTTTCAGAATTTCAACTATTGTATGTATTAGACTTTATAATATCCCAAATGTGGTCAGTCTTGGAGAATTTTCAAGGCAAATTAAAAAATAATAATAACTATTTTGTTATTGTTGCTTGCAGTGTTACTGTTTAGGTCAAGTTGGTTGGCACTGTTGTTTACCTTTGCTATTTTTTTTTGTTAACTTTGATTTTGTTCACGGGTTCATGCACAGCTCTGTTATATAGAAAAACTAATCTCACGGTTGTTTGATGTACAGATTATTTCATCCCCCACTAAGAATAGTACCTAAAAGTTATTTTTTCCTATCCTCTTCCTCCTCCTAATCTACCATCAAGTAGGCCACAGTGTCAGTTGTTCCCCTCTATATGTCCATGTGTTCTCACCATTTAGTTCACACTTATAAGTGAGAACATGCGGCATTTGATTTTCTGTTTATATGTTAGTTTGCTAAGGATAATGGCCTCCAGCTCTTTCCATATTCCTGTAAGAGACATGACCTCATTCCTTTTTATTGCTGCATAGTATTTCATGATGCATATGACCCTATTTTCTTTATCTAGTCCGCCATTGATGGGCATTTATTAATAGTTTGATCCCATATCTTTACTATTATGAAGAGAGATTCAATGAACATATGTCTGCACGTGTCATTATGGTAGAATGATTTACATTTGTTTGGATATACTCAGTATTGGGATTGCTGGGTCGAATGGTAGTTCTGTGTTTAGTTCTTTGAGGAATCGCCAGACTGCTTTCCAAGATGAACTAATTTACACTCCCACCAACAGTGTATAAGTGTTCTTTTTTCTCCGCAACCAAGCCAGAATTCATTACTTTATTTTTATTTTTTTACTTTTAAATAATAGTCATTCTGATTGGTGTGACATGGTATCTCATTGTAGTTGTGATTCACATTTCTCTAATTATTAGTGATATTGAGCATTTTTTCATATGCTTGTTGGCTACCTATTCTATCCCTTTACTGGTTTTCTGTCTACTTGTTTTAAGTGTTACTAAGGAAAGAGTGTGCATGTCTTCAACTATAATTTTGATTTGACTATTTTTATTTAAATTCTGTGAGTTTTTTATTCACATATTTTGAAGTTCTCATTTTAGCTGTATTTATTCTTAGGCATGATGTTATGTCTTCATGAAAAATTGACTCTATAATCATCGAACATATCACTGTATTCCTCATAATATTCCATTTTCTAAGTTCTGATTTTTCTGATATTTCTGTAGAGAGTAAAAGGTTAGTGTTTTCTGTCCATATTTTTTCACAGTTTTTATTTTAACCTGTATCTGTTTTTATATTTAAAAATGAGTTTCATGTAGATAGAATATAACTCTTACTCTAATTTTAATGTGAAAATATGTCCTTTAGTTAGTGTTTAGCTCATTTACACTCAATGCAAGTATAACTAAGATTGGATAACAGCCACTGGTACCATTCAAGTGGCAGTTTTCTAACTGTTTAATGTTTTTATTATTTTTTTCTGTATTGTCAGCCTTTTTCATAATTAATTTATGGCTTTGTAAATCTTAATGCCTGGCTTAATATTAATACGCTTTTTTCTATTTTTAACAGTTTCTCCAGCGTTTGCAGCCAATTCTATTTTAGAACCATTAAAATGAGAAATATAATTTGATGCTCACTTTCACATATGACATCTGAATGGGTTTCATTTATTTGTGCAGATTCATGTTTCTTTTTTGTGTCAGTTTTACTACCTAAAGAAGTTTCTTAAATGTTTTCTGTAGTGTCTTATTACTTTTTCTATGTTTACTGTAACAATATAACACAAATTAGTTGGCTTAACACAATAGTTAATTTACTAAATGTTCTGGAGGCCTAAAATCTGAAATCAGCAACACTAGCCTGATATCAAAATATTGATAGGGCTTTATTCCATCCAAATATGGCTCTAGAGAAGAATCTCTTTCTGCACTCTCATTCTCTGATGGTTACTGGCATTCTTTGGTTTGTAGCACCGTGAATCCAATCTCTGCATTCATGGTCACGTTCCTTTCTCCTCCCTCATATTTCTTTCTGTTTCTTTCCCTCTTATAAGGATAATTGTGATCACATTTAGAGTTCATCCATATAATTCAGGATAATCTTTCTGGTGCAGGATCCTTAAGTGAATCATATATGCAAAGTCTTTGCCATATAAGATAACTTTCACAGGTTCCGGGGATTAGGACATAGACACCTTTGGTTAGGGGTGAGGAGATTTTTCAGTCTACTACACAGTGCATTGATACTGGAAGGTTTTTATGAGATAAACCCTTACTCCTTTTGCATTTTCGAAGGTATTTTTGCTGTTATTAAAATTGAAGGTTGACTTTAAAAAAAAGTCTTTCTGTCTTTTATTTATAAATTCATTATCTTCTGGCCTATATAAGTCTGCTTCCATTCTTACCTCTGTTTATTCTCTCTCCCTGCATTCAAGAGTTTTGTTCATTTTTTTTTGTTCTCTTCATCTTAAAACAGCATGCTTATGTGTATGTGCGTTTGTGTATGTGTGCGTGCACAAATGTATTTATCTTCTCTCTTGTTATCTAAGTTTATTGGATCTGTGGCTTGTGTCTGTCATTAATTTTGTAAAGTTCATAGCCATTATTTATTCAAATAATTTGTCTGCCACATTATATCTCTCTTTCAACTTTTGGATTTGCTATTGCATTTATATTGAATCATGAAATTTTCTATAGCTCTTGGATGCTCTATTCTAGGGTATTTTTTTTTTTTTTCTTTTCGGTAATATTTTTTCTTTTTTGAGTTTCAGTTGCATGGTTTGTTTTATCTTCAAGCCCACTGATCCTTTCTTGATTCTTTCAGATTTATAAATGAGTCCCTCAAAGACATTTTTGGTCTTGTTCTATGCGTTTTTAAAAATTATTTCTAGCATTTCTGTTTGATTCTTTCCATCTCCCTATCTAAATTACCCACAAGTTCATTGGCCACATTTTTCCACTAGATTTAATATGTCAATCAGAGCAAAAGAGCTACATCTGATATGCCTAACACCTGTGTTATAGTAAAGTCTAATTCATTTGATTACTGTGCATCTTCAGAATGTATTGATTGTATTGCTTTTTAGAAAAAAATTTGTGCCATTTTGCTGAAAGCTATACATCTTGTGTATAAAAATAGAGAATGAGTTAAGTAGGTTTTACTGCTTAAAAATAAACACTTTTTTTATTCTTAAAAGGCCCTTAATATGAGAGTTTATATCAATATATCTAGAAATTAAATTGGGTTTTGGATATGTTTGTATGGTTTTTCTCAGTTCAAACTGGCTTCATATTCCTGTAGAATTCCCTTATGTTTAGTATTTGTACTACTTTACCAGAGGTTTTGTGTCAATATATGTTTCACCTTCAGTTTTAGATTTTCCATATTGCGATGCAGCTCAGATTTGTCTTGATATTCTTGCCCAATTTCTATGCACATATTACTTTTTATTTGATGTTAGCCTGGTAGAAAGAAGTAGAGTATTCTTTGCTATTGTGATTAAGGCTCAGTGTTAGGTAGATGTAATATCTACTTAATATTGAATCTCATTCAGAATTATTCAGCATGGGCCTTCAGATTGGTGCATTGTCGATGAGCCTGCCCCCACACCTGCTGTATTCTGTGCCCAGCATGTATTCCTGCATAAAACAGCCATTCTTTTCCCAGACATATATCATGAAGGATGCATGCTCAGCACTTTTGTCAGTCTCTTTTAGAAGCTTGTAATGACAACTGTGGAGATAAGACTGTGGGTGGATGTCAATTACTTTGTGTCTATGGCCTCGACTGGTTCACTAGCCCATTATAATTGGCCATTAGCAATTCACTAAAAATTTTAGGTGAATTCTTACTGATCTCCAGCAGTGTAGGCCCCAATAAGAAAGTTTTGCTTGGAGGTTCTAGTATTTTCTTACATTTCAGTTTAATTGGTCATCCTGTGACCACAGATTTCTTAGGGTTTTCAGAAAAGTTGTACATTTGCAGATTATCTGTTGTATTATTGTTACAAGGATGAGAGCGATGTTCCTTCCGAATAGCTAAATCCTAGGGAGCGAGTGTATTTTTTTTCTTAATAAGATGTTTATTTGCATTCCTTACATTTAGATATAGGGTATATTTTGAATAAATACTTGCATAAGTTATGAGTTAAGGGTTATTATTATTGTCATAATTATTATTATTTGTCTCTGGATAGTTGCTTTTCATAGCATCTATTTTTGAAAGGGCTGTCCTTTTCCTATTGTATTAGCTAGCATTTTTGTCAAATCATTTGACTGTACATGTGAGAGTCAATTTTTAACTGTCTATTTTTTTCTATTGATCTATATTTCTTTTGATTTTGCCAGGAAAACACTATAGTGATTAATAATACTTTTGAGTGATAATGATGTGAGGTAGTGTTAGGTTCTTTAATTGTTGTCTTTAAAAAAATGATTGGTTATTCTAGGGTATTTACATTTTAATGTAAATGCAAAATCAGATTTTAAAATGTACACAAAAATCCTCCTGATATTTTTGATTGGGATTATATTCAATCTACAGATTATTCGGGGGACACTGAATGTCTTGAAAGTAATGTCTTCTGATCAATTGATTTAATATATTTATTGTATTCAAATCTCTTATTTCTTTCAGTGATGTTTTATAGTTTTCAGTGTACAATTTGCAGATTACACTTTCAATTTAACCCTAAGCATTTAATTTTTTTATGTTATTATAAGTTATATTTAAAAAATATCAATTCCAGATCTTTTGCTAGTATAAAATTCTCACACTGTTTGATGTATTTTTTTTACAATTTTTAAATCTTGACCTTGTATTCTATAACTTTGATAAAATTTTTTATTATTCTTATGAGCTTTCTTGTAGATTCACTAGAGCTTTCTATATGGATGATTATACCCTCTCCAAAGAAAAACAGTTTAACATTTTAATTTCCAATCGTGTTTTGTTTAGTTTTTACAAAAAGTTAGGACATTGAGCTAGATGTTGAATGGATATACTGAGAGGGGACATTTTTCTCTATACTCAGTCTTAGGGGAAAAGCATCATTATTTCAGACGTAAAAAATCCTTTATATAAATGTGATTTTTGTTTTATCATGCTTTATTTAGTTGTTAGCATAAAATCTTCTGTAACATTTTCTCTTATGTATTTCTCTTTTTATTTTAATCCCTTTTGTATGTTTTGTTTTCCCTCATTTTTCTTTCATTTTCCATGCTAATCAGAAAATTCAGCTAATCTTAATTTGTTTTATATTTTTTAGTTCTCATATTTAATTTTTTAGTTTTTCTTTTTATCCTGAAATATATGTTCTTTTCACCTATAATAACCAAATTTTCTTGTAAATGTTTTACTTATTTATGAGAATTGATTTACAATTTTTGTTTTGTTATAATATGTAGTGACTAGTTCAACTGTGGCTATTATTCTGTTTACTATATTGAATATTATATTGAATTGTTACAGGCAGACTGGTGGCTTACGCCTGTAATCCCAGTATTTGGGAGGCCGAGGTGGGTGGATCATTTGAGGTCAGGAGTTCGAGACTAGCCTGGCCAACATGTTGAAACCCTGTCTCTACTAAAAATACAAAAATTAGTCGGGCATAGTGACATGTGCCTGTAGTTCCAGCTAGTCTGGAGGCTGAGGCAGGAGAATCCCTTGAACCTGGGAGGCTGAGATCACGCCACTGCACCCCAGCCTGGAAGGAGAAGGAGAAGGAGGAGGAGGAGAAGGAGAAGGAGAAGGAGAAGGAGAAGGAGAGGGAGAGGGAGAAGAAGAAGACATGTGTTTATGTGTTTGAATTACACTTTATTCTTTTTTATATGTTTGTCTGGATTTTTCTGATACTTTAAATGAGTGCAAACCCTTTCCTCTTTCTTGTTGATAGCCCTAATCTTATAGATTCCTCTTAGATTTGATCTGAGCTCTAATAGGACCAACACTTTAATTAGGTTTAATTAAGATGAAATTATTCAAACCTTCAAATACTGGAGCGACTGCCTCTTTACTGGTCTTATCAATAATTGAGTGGAAGTGGGTTCACATCAGATTTCCCTTTGTTTTTCAGTCCCTCTTTTCTTGACACTTTTATAATATAATTTGAAGTTGAGTACAAGGATGAAATAATACTAGAACCAAATATTGTATATGTCTGTGTGTGTGTGTGTGTGTGTATTTTCCAGATTCCATTTTGTTCTAGCAGCCCATATTGTCATTGCTTGCTAGGATTATTTTCCTTTTCTCAAGCTTTCAAAATAATTTTATCTGATGTGCACCTGTATCTCCATCATCTCTGATCCAAACAAGGTCATGATCCTCTAAAATAAAGCTATCTTAGCTTTGTGCTACCTAGAAAGTACTTGTTTATTCTCTGGAGTTCAGCTTGTCTAGGCTTTCTCAGCTACTTTAGTTTTGCTCAGATGCACAGAAAACTTATATTTCTAATTTTCTCTAAAATTTTCTTTTAGATACCATGGGCATCCTAAATAGTGGGAACATGTATATATTGGTTCACTATTAATCCCTTAGTGCCTAGTGAAATGGCTGTATAGGTTTGCAACTATCATTACTGAAAATATACATGTTTTCAATCTGTATGCATTTAGTTATATTAAACAACAGAGAAGATTTCCACTTAAGATAAATGAAATAAATATTGTATATAAATAGCAGTCAAACAATTAGCCCCTGAGAGGGCTAATTTAAATTATGGACATTTAAATTAGATTTATACATATAATATCTGCTTCATATAATAGTTTCAAAAATAATGTACAATTGTACTGTGGAAATTTAGAAGGTAACCTTGACTGTATTGTTTTAGAGGGTAGCTATGAAAAGCACAGAAAATAATATATTTTACAAAGGTAAACTTTTAGAACCTGTTTATGAGAGGAAGAGATTATCTAGAAATAATGACATTCGGTACATATAATACAGGTTTAAAAATACTAATAAGTGTGGCAATACAAAAGTTTATATTCAGCAAGTTTACTTGAGAAGAAATAGCAGAGGTCAAATAATACATAATATCACGACTGTGAGGCAGAGATTCTTCTCACTGTAGAGGGTAAGCAGTCTTTTAACACTGGAAAAGAATGGGTGAGATAAGGTTTATGTAGTCTATGAATAAAGTGATTATATAATTCTATATCCAAACCAGTAAACTTTATGTAGTGAAAGCGCTGCTGTTAATAATGTTGGGAAATTAGGTATATACTCCTGGGATTGTCCTGGACAAGTCCCAAAATATGTTTAACTAACAATAACTGTCTACCTCCTCCTTATAACAAATGAGACTCATTGTAAGTGACACTCTACCCCGTAGCTGCCATGGCTCATATCACTGAATGAGCAAGTGACTGAATCTTCCTAGAGGAAGTTTATATTGCTGATAATGGCTTCCAGTTGCATACCAGTTATTATTCACTCTGATGACATAGAATTGCTTTGTTTCTCTTGGCAAATTGATCAGGAACTCTGAACCTCAGTTTCCTCATATAAAAATGTGAAATTATCAAACAATCTGTGATATAAACTCTAGCCATCTGCAGAAATTAGTTTTATCCTATATAGGGTGTGACTTTTATCAAAACTGTAAAAGCTTTCTCATCTAACAATTATCTATTGATTTTTAGCTTTCAGCCATTCCTGCTTCTAAAAGAAGAAGAAATAAAAAGTCAAGCTTCTATTAAAATGAACAGTATCAGTAATTAATATTCCATAAATTATTTTTGGCCCTTCTTTGTTTTGTTTTCTTTGATTTTATATAAATTTTCATGAAATTTAAATACAAAATTGGTTTATATTTATATACATATAAAATATAAAATTGGTTAATGTATGAAACTTTTAAAAATATGATATTTTCCATTTATTATTTTTTAGTTTTGTAGATATAAAGGCCATTAAGTATCACATTATCTTTATTGTTGTGATATGGAATGGCCATTTTATAAAATATTACACATTATTTGATTTGTAAAATTTGACAATTTGAACAAGTATTAGAATATGGTTTATTATTTATTACTCTACATTTTCAAGTTATGGACATTGTATAACTTTACAATTTATATTTTCAGGTTAATATAATTATTGAATATTGCATGTATAAGTTCAACTTTTCAATGTTACATCATTTAAAATAATGTTCGGCACCTATGGGATGCATACATAAATGAGACATGTGTATACTCAATATATTGTCTCATTTAATTCTCATAACAATGGTATAAGGTCAGAATTGTAAATCCTTTTAGGGATGAAAAATGTGAGATGTAATGGCCTGAAATAAATTCCCAAAGCCACATCACCAGAAATTTTAAAGCTAAAAATGGACTCGTCTATATAATTTTACAGTATGAACTCTTAACTACTTTCTACAGTTTCTCTAAGAGTCACAACAATGTAGGAAAGTTAATATTAAACAACTCCTCATTTTACTGTTGAGAAACATGGCTGTAGCCTAGAGAGGTTAGATAGCTCATGGTCAAACTATTACTAATTACAGAATTTAAAGAGGAACATTGAGTATTAATTTTTGTGTGTGTAGCCCATGTGGTATTTCATTTATATAATGGTTCTTTAATTGTATTTATTCAAAGAAATTATATCATTAATATGATAAAAAAGCAATAGCAATAATTCAAGCCAAAGCCACATAGAAGCATTTTTTAAATCGTAAGTTGTGTATGTTTATTGAAACAGTTTTTATTCACTTTGTCTCTTTAACTATAAAGAAACGTCATTTTCAAGGGATTAGGGTAGCCAGAACACATCATGTTCTTATTACTTTGGTTGTTTCAACAACTTAATCTTACAGAAAAATGAAGATGAAATTGTTACTGAAGGTATTACTATTTGATTAACCAATACTAGTAATACATATTTTAATATACATGGTAAGCTGTCCCTAATTTAGTTTTTGGTTTGGGATATAATTATAATAAACTGTAATCTGTAGTCTCTGTTTTTTCCCTATATCTTTTTTTTTTTTACTTTTTTCTACTTTAGTTTTATTTTTTTAAATGTAACCCTATTGCCAACATGACATCTACACATTTTTTCCTCAAATTTTTATTTCTCTTTATGTCTCTATTTTCAAATAATAGTTCTTATCTCTTTATACCTTTTTACAAATCTTCACATATTACAATTGCAAATTTGTCTTTGCCCTCTTTTAAACATTCATTCTTATAGAATCTTCCCCTTTTTTTTTTATTGCCATTGAAATCCTCTTAATCATTACATTGGTTAAGTTTCCTTTATAAACAATAACTAATTTTAGTAGAAAATAAGTTCTTACCTGACATTACTTTTCTTACAATATAAATCGGAAAGGTTAAATAGTAGGTTTCAGACAAAGCTTCTAAAATAACTCTCTTCCCCCTAAATTACATTTCCTCTGTTGAGACTGTGATAAATACTCATTATTGCATTAAAACATGAGGCAGAAACTTGACCATATTGGCTAAGCAAAAAAATGTGAATGTTACTATTGCTGATGCAGGAGACCACAGCATCACACAGCCAGCCGTGGCTGGCTTAATGAGTAGTTAATGCATTGTATCTGCTGCTATCTATACCAGGAAAATAGATACCTAATGCATTTAACGTTTTGTCCACTTATTCCAGTTCTGAGTGTAAGTCTTATATGAATAAATTTGATTAGTAGTACCTAAACAATATTTAGAAATTCAGCTATTTAGAATTCCAGCTTGGACATTCTGGAATAGGACAAACTGGAATATGCCGTGTATACTTTTCTGGAAGCTACTGTGAAAAAAAGCATACTAGTAAGAGTTTGGGATGAAAGTTGAGTAAGCCAATCTATATTATCCATGAAAGTTCTTCTTATTTCAGTATTACAATCATGTGTGATTGCTTACTTTACTTGCTATACTATTCTGTCATGTAAGGCATTGAATTCTACACATTTTTCTCTTATCATTTCTGATGTGTCTACTGATTTCTTCCATTTCTACTATTTATTCTCTTGAAATTAGTCTCATACTGTTACAAAAGCATCCTTACAGACTTCAAAATCCAGGATTTTCTCCATACAGTAATTTTATTTAAATACCCTTTAATGATAAGTAATTTTCAAAGAAATTCAATTTCCAGAGTGACATCTGGAATCCTATTAACACTGACAGGCTATTTCTCACTGCTCTGGATATGTAATTCAGAATCACTTCAAGATTTTCCATGGTAAAGTGGTACATGTCGTTGCAAACATTCTGTGTCTGTTCCTTTAGCTTAAAAATCCCTCGCTCCCTTTTGACAAAAATATAATTTTTTTAGGGCTCAATTCATGTATTATTTCATTCATTAAATATCCCTTATCCTAACTAAAAATAACAATTGTATTGTGAACATCCAGTAATACTTAATCTCAGCTTTTCATACCATATTTACTTGATTGCACTTTGTATTTTCAATATTTATGTATTATTACTTATTTCCAGTTCCTTGAAGATCACATCCAAATCAACATATAAAAATGTATATTGCATTTAACATAGAGATATTTTTTGAATGAATGCATAAATGAACAAATATGTAGATGACATTGTATACATAAGGAAATAGATGTCATGAAAAGAGATCATGGACACACATAATTGGAAACCACAAAGAAACTAATATTTTAAACCTACCGACAAGTCAACACATTAGGCTATCACACTTTCACATACATATACGAACAGAAGTATATGATGTGTCTGAATTAGAGACACACACTCTTTATTACTCATAGCAAAAACAGAAACTGGGGAAGCATCTTGCACTGGTTCTTTGTATCACAAGTAGTATAATATTTCACAAGTGTTGTTTTGACCCAGTTTTGACATCATGGCTAAAACCTCTCAATTCGACTTCACAGGCGGTATGTTAAGTCCTCATTCCAACTACTTCATTTATCAGCACTATTCCCAAATGCCAAGTACCCCTAGATATTTAACAAACCTGAATGGCCCCTTGTTTCTGGGGCCCTAAAACTACATCATCATACATTGTTTGTTTTAGATTTATTCAACTACGCCTATGGTAAAACCTAAAAGATTGGATCATGAGGACTTGAAATCTACGTTTTCAGCTCTCTGTTCATAGCATCCTCAAAGTGTAGATGAACTGACTTTAGAGAAATAAATACACTGACAATCTTTAAATATTTCCTTATGACCTCAAAATCTTGAACCATAAAACATGTAAAGACCCTTACACACATTAAATTCACTGACCTCTGTATCAAGACAGCTATTCCATTCTTTATGTACCTTTTATACAATCTGTTGTAAGATGGTTTTATTGAGATATACATACAGAAATAATCTAATGTTACCAAATAAGAATTTTGGGAAATTTATATGTTCATCATCCTGTATTATCTATGCAAATGTCATTCCAAATACAGTAAACACTTGTCTTATTGTCACCTCTCCCAGAAACCTTATGTGATACGTTTTCATATATAGTTTTCTAACACATGTATTTACATCTTATAATTGTAAGGATTTTAAATGGGTTTTACTGAAGTGTGCTGTTCCTTTCCTTTTATATCAATGGTTTAGGGTATATGTCTAAAATACGGTGGTCCACCTTGGAGCCAAAGGCTTTGATTGTCACAATAATGCTGTATGCAGTTCTCGTATCCATCATCTCAGGCTTTTATAACAACATACCAGCTATTTGGCTTAAAGAAAAGGAATTCAAATTCACAGTTCAGGAGCCTGGGAAGTTCAAGAGCAGCGTGACACCGATTCAGTTCCTAGAAAGGGCCCTCTTCCTGGTTTGCAGATAGCCACTTTATCACTGTGCTCTCACATGGAGAGAGTGAGGATGAGTGAGTTCTGGTCCTTCTTCTGCCTGTTATAGAGATGTTAATCTCATCATGACCTCATTTAAGTCTAATTACCTTCCAAAGACCCCACCTCCAAGTACCATCATGTTGTGGACTAGGGCTTTAACAAGAATTCGTGGGATACAACATTCATAGCACTCTCTGCCCCAGTGCTGGCTGTTACTGGGTATAAAAATGACTTCACTTTTGCTTATGTTAGAAACTACAGGAATACAGGAGAGAATAGTTTGTATGACTCTCCATAGCTACAAAAATAGTAATAAAATTATGCTTTAGATGCATTGCTTTTCTGTTGTCAGAATGGCTATTGTCAGTTTCTCTGATTCACTGCTTTTCTGTGGTTTAGTCACTGTGGATTCCAGCTTCTCTTTCCAAGTTACCAATGCTCTGCTCAGCAATTCCTTTATTAATTCCTTTCCCCTCACATATACTTTCCTTTAATCTATATTGAATTATGTCAGGTCTTAGATTTTATATTTTTTATCAATTCATTTTCTGCTTTACTTTTATTTTGAAAATCTGTTTTGATAGTTTTTCTTAAATTCTAAATTTTAGAGAATTCATAAAATGTCTTTATAATATTTTGAGTATTATACAGGGCACTAGAATAAATAACATGAATGCACGATCTCTTTCTCCAAGGGGTTTACAGACTATTTTTAAAGTCTAATTAGTAAATGAGCAATTTTAAAATCATTGAATAGTTGCTCTATCAATTAATCACTTATAATCTATGGGGCTCTACCCAAATCCATCTGGACTGAATGCATTAGATGAAGAATCAGGGAAGATTTTCTAGAGAAAACCTAATCTGGAGAAAAGCTAAATTATAGGAAAGCTGAAACTATGATGGAGAAAATCTGAAACTTGAAAAAGTCCAGATGACATAGGTGAGGAATGAATGTGCAAGTAGGAAATAAAATCAGGAAAAACTCAGAAAAGAGTGAAAGCGTGGTATATTCAGAATACAAAGCAGCTGGTCTGTGAGTGTTAGGGTATGAAACTAAAATATAGGTGGGAATTGGACATAAAGGGCATTTACATGTTATTCTAATGTGTTTTTACTTACATTCAAGGTTTAAGTACTAAGTTATTGAATAAATTTGTATAGGGAAAAGGCATTTTGTGGAGTTTAGTCAGGTATATTCATTTTAAGATGTCTTTGAATATCAAAGAAGACAGGTGCAAAAGGCAATTGAATGTATGGCTCTGGAGCTGAAATCTGGACTAATGATATATACTTAGTATTCACTAGTATATTGCCCTATTGAAACATGGGTATCGGTAAACTTGTATTCTAAAGTGCTTAAGAACATTTTTAAAAAGATTGGCAGCATAACTTTTGGGAAAATCAATATCATGTCCCATTGTCCATAGCATAAAATCCAAAATTTTGTCCAACAGCTTATTCACACTTGCTGGCTTTCTTATTTGATACTACAAAGAGACTGTACCATTTTTAAACATATTTTTTAAAAATTTATTTTGCAAAATGAACTTTTTAAGAACAATAACTCAACATGATGTCTTTCATTGTAAAATTGTACTTTTTCTCGTGCCGAAAATTTGCTTCTTTATTTCATCATATTTGACTCCTGATTGTTACCCAAATTTTAAATTTCTCAGGCCTTACAGTTATGACACTGGAAAAGCGTATTCATTGTCCCAATCATTGGGTGAGTTTTGCTGGTTCTCCACTCCAAGCAGGAAGCAGAGAACAAGTAGGTCAAAAGATTAGAAAAAAAAAAAAAAAAGGACACAGCGGTGGCACACAGACCAGGACTTCTTCAACTAAAGGACTAGCAAACAGTACAGGTACTTCAGAAAAGTTAAATAAGAGAAATTATGATTGACAAGAGACCATAGATTGGGATATTAGGGGGTCACTAATTCAAGTGACGCCAGTGGAATGTTAATGGACAAAGTTAGATTGTGTAGATTGTCGAGTGAATGGGATAAGGTAATGAAGATGTTTAATATAAACCAATCTTGAAATAAGCTTACCTATTGTGAAAAGATGGAGCAAGATAGCACAGGTGGAAAGATTTTAAAGAGTAATAATTCATAATTTTCCTTGCTTGTTTTTGAATTAAGTGAATTTTATTTACTTACCTCACTGTTTTTTGAATATAGGAAAATACTTAAATATGTTAGCTGTATCCAATTGTTGCAAGTGACTCAGAGAGTTTATTTATATTTAAAGATACTGGTGCTTATTTTTTAATAATTTTCAGTTCCATAAGATGTGTTGAAAAGTCTGTGATTTATAGAATAAGGGCACCTTTAGACAACAGTTAAACTTTATCCTTTACTTTTTATCAATTGTACATTTTCAGGCTGATGTTTGTCTGTTAATGTGCCCACAATCCTGGAGCTTTCCAACATACATTATTAATATTAATTGTAGTTCCTTTAAAGTAATTACAGTTCTGTGAATAAGAATTGTTGAAATTCCTTTGAGGAAAGATTTCTCAGACATGTTATATAATTATATAAACTACTTTGAAATGCATGCATAATGTATGTGTATAAACAGTTTGAATGCTAATATGCATCTGCATGTAATACATACTTCTGAATCAATATATAAAATGCCCAATTTACCAGCTTTGCAAAACATTTACAAACTGAGAAAAAATATTTTTCTCATACTTCTGAACTCAGTCTTTTTCTCATACTTCTAAAATCTGTTTTTTCTCATGTTTCTAAAATCACCATAACCTAATTATGTTACAAAGAATATTCTTTTTAAATATAAATATTAACATTCTTTTTAAGAATGTTCTTTGTAACATTATTAGCTTATGGTGATTTTAGAAGTATGACTTCTGACAAAGAATCGTAGCAATTGAATATTATGCACAGTAAATTTTTCATTATTGGGCATTGTTCTGTTTTTACTGAATGTGTTGAAATGTAGCAAATTAAAATGATCTTGTGTCTTGGATAAAAAATCCACTGATTAGCACTCATGTTCAAATTCCAAGTGCTTTACTTGGAATTATTATTGCATTACTTGATGAACACAAATTTGAAATGCAAAGTGATAATTCGTTTGAAATGATGAAATGAGACAGGCACTTGTTTTCATATTTACTAATATGGCTTTGCATATTATGCAATAAACTGCATAATAAATTGTGCTGTTTTGGCATTTTTGTTAGGAGTATTTTGAAGGTTTTAATGTGGCTACTAATAATGTTTTAGAAAACAGAACAATTAATTTTGTGGTTTTTGGTAAATCTGCTTATCTTTATAGTGAGGATCAGCTATGATTAAGTTTGAAATTTGCCATTCCCCTTCCAGTTATGGTTGCAAACAATTTAGTATTCTTGCATAGTCAATAAACATTGACAGAGACCTGGGAATAATCAGAGGAAATAGCATATGCTCCCTGCTGTAGAAGAATTTGGCCTATTACAAGAAACAGATCTGTAAGTAAGTAATTGCTGCTCTACATGGTTATGAACAGAGCACTGTGGAACCCCAAAGAAAAGAAAATTCTGCCTGGGCATAAGGGCTATAATGTGGGTAGATTTGGTGAAACAAAGATTTATTTGAAGGTAATATTTACATTGGATTAGTAACAATGAATTGTGGGAATTTGCTTAGAAAGACTAGACTAATAGACAGGTACAGGTAAATATTGATGCTTATTAAATTCAAAAATAAACTTAAAGGAGATATAATAAGCATTGTTTTTTATCCTTCTTTTTTAAACTCATACAAAGAAATCTGAATAGAGATGCCTAAGCTACACAAACTATGAATGTGGTTCTGACAATAAACTGAAATTTATACTAGGGATTTATAAATGTTGTGTTGATGGATATCTCCACTTGTTGGATATTATCTTCATTAACCACAATGATGGAAACCAAGGCAAAGTGATGAAACCAAATTCTCTGTGAATTTGAAACCAATATTCTTAGTTACTATATGTGTGCTTATGTGTTAGGTGAGTATGTGTAATACCAGCATATATACCAACATTTACATATATGTAGTAAAATTATTATTCAATATATATTATTATTCAATATACATTCAATATATGTGATATATATGCTGGTATATATGCTACGAATTAACCATCAAATGCTAACTAACAGAGATAGTTTTTTTTTATTTATTTTTATTTTTTATTATTATTATACTTTAAGTTCTAGGGTACATGTGCATAACGTGCAGGTTTGTTACATATGTATACTTGTGCCATGTTGCTGTGCTGCACCCATCAACTCGTCAGCACCCATCAACTCGTTATTTACATCAAGTATAACTCCCAATGAAATCTACGGTGTAATGGTGGAATATAAAATAACCTAGTTGCCATGATTTCAAAGACATAGATATGCACACCAGTAGTTTGCCAAGGTAATCAAAATGTCAAAATCAGAAAAATTATATTCCTTATAGAGAACTATCTTTGTAAATCATGTTAAAATTACGCTCCAGGTGTTGAAAACATGTAATATATTCAATTCCTTTAACTCTTCACTGAGTGATTTTTAACTACTTAAGAAAAAAAGTTGAGTAACCACCAGGTTGGTTTATCAAGATACCACCTCATTAGGGAAAAGATTAAAAGGCAAAGGTGGTTATTTCTCTCTTCAGGAATTTGTCAAGTAACTTTGAAATAAATACTTTATTGTTTACAAGTATAGAAAAGACAAATTCAAATTTTACTAAAATATTTATGCAAAAATGAGTCACATGAATGGATAGTTGTTTGATTTTGAAAGTCAAGTCTGATTTGAAAGTTTTGATACTATAACAAAAAAAAGCTTAAGTGAATGCTGATGATAATAAAATAAAATATGTCTTCAACAACCCCATTCTGTGAAACATGAACATATGAATCAAAGAAGAACAATTTCAAGTTATGTTTTTAAAAAGAAATATTAATACTATAACCATGTCTTTGCAGTATTAAAATCAGTTTATATTTTTAAATGAATCTATGCTCTTAAGATGAGCACTGCATACATATAAAATATATAATTATTTTTACATTTATTTATCAAATAGCTTGTTTCAAATCAACCCTAAAAGAATAAAATTGTATTTATTTTGCAAAATAAATTTATTTTCATGAACATTAAAATGTTTTCTTATGCAAATTACACAGAAGGAAAAAGCAATATCATTTGCAGTTAGACTAATTATCTAGTTAGTTTGGGATATGGAATATGACCTGTTCAAAATCCATATCATGGCTTTTTGATGACAACCTCAACTATTAGTGATATTTTATTAAGTATATTATTTTATTAGCAAAATTTAGGAACCTATCTCTCATTATTTTATATAAAACCTATAAAATATGTATAGCTATCAATAGAGATATAAACGTGGATATTGTAATATGTAAATGTATGCAATACGTAATAATTTGAAATTATATACCTTGCACAACTCTAGTTGTATAAATTAGATATCAAATTGAAACAATCAAATTTGACGATAAAGAGTCTTCATTAATAATTTTGCCCAATAAACTCATGAAATTTGAAAAAGATAGTCTTACAACTTCCCAGTAGAACTTAATTAGAAAACATGCTATGGCACATTTCTAGGCTGAAAATCTTTTTATATTGTGGTTTTTTTTTTTTTTTTTTTTTTTGAGACATAGTCTTATTCTATCACCCAGGCTGCTGGAGTACAACGGCTGGATTACAGCTGAGTTGATCCTCCCACCTCAACCTCCTGAGTAGCTGGGACTACAGGTGCATGCCACCTATAGAGACACGATCTCGCCATGTTGCCCAGGTTGTCTTGAACTTCTGATTTTAAGTAATCCTTCCACCTTGGCCCCTAGATGTTCAGTGATTACAGGCATGAGCCACTGTGTCTAGTGTAAGTCTTAATGTACGTGTACACACTGTGAAATTTGGTAGTCTAAAATTAGTCATTCGTAGTTTAATTAAAGACACAGAATTTTGGCAGGGCACGGTGACTCACACCTGCAATCCCAGCACTCTTGGAGGCCAAGGCAGGCGCATCACTTGAGATTAAAGCAGTTCGAGATCAGCCTGATCAACATGGTGAACCCCGTCTCTATCAAAAATACAAAAATTAGTTGTGCGTAATGGCACGCACCTGTAGTACCAGCTACTCAGGATGCCAACGCAGGTGAATATCTTGAACCCGGGAGGCAGAGATTGCAGTGAACCCAGATAGTGCCACTGCACTGCAGCCTAGGCAACAGAGCGAGACTCCATCTCAAAATAAATAAATAAATAAAAAGCATAATATATGGAACAAAACTTTACTAAAAACAAGTAGAGTAGTATTAAAAGCCCATGGATATATTTTTAAATGAGTCAAAGGTACAGCATTTGTTATTTATTTTTCCAAGAATCTAAGAAGTTTCTGTGTGTGCGTGTATTTGTGCATGTACACCTATGTTAGGATTTGAAGGAAAGAGGGTAAAATAAGTTACCCAAAGTCGAAGTGACTTCTGCTTGTAGCAATTTCCTGTGGTTTCTGGGAGCAGGCAGTTGAGTGTATTATTGTCAGCAAAGGACATTTAGCAATAAATAAAGGACACTGACTTTGTAACACTGAGGGGATTCCAGGGTAACCAACAGAACGGCAGCTCTGACTTTCACTAATCTTGTCATGTAAGGTCAACTTGGTCATATGATTAGAAAACTAAATGGTTAACTTAAATTATTTTCAATTTGGTTAATACGTTACTAAAAAATGTTTTAAATTGATTATAGAAGCGTAATCAACGCTAAGGGCATACTACCCTGAATGCGCCCGATCTCCTCTGATCTTGTGGGCTAATCAGGGTCGGGTCTGGTTAGTGCTTGGATGGGAGAACTGTGATCAAAACATCTTACAGATTCCCCTGAAATGCATTAAGAAATCTTTCAGTCAAAAAAAAAAAAAAAAAAAGAACATCTCACACCGGGGCCTATCATGGGGATGGGGGAGGGGGGAGGGATTGCATTGGGAGTTATACCTGATGTAAATGACGAGTTGATGGGTGCTGACGAGTTGATGGGTGCAGCACAGCAACATGGCACAAGTATACATATGTAACAAACCTGCACGTTATGCACATGTACCCTAGAACTTAAAGTATAATAATAATAATAATAAAAACAAAACACACACACACAAAACAAAAAACAAACAAAAAAACCCAACAACTTTCAGTAGAAACCTTTACTATTTATTATGTTTACTAATGTCTACTCTTTTTCTTTCTTTTTTTTTTTTGAGACAGAGTTTTGCTCTTGTTGCCCAGGCTGGAGTGCAGTGGCGCAATCTTGGCTCACCGCAACCTTGGCCTCGCGGATTTAAGCGATTCTCCTGCCTCATCCCAGTAGCTGGGATTACAGGCATGCGCCACCACACCCGGCTAATTTTGTATGTTTAGTAGAGACAGGGTTTCTCCATGTTGGTGAGACTGGTCTTGAACTCCTGACCTCTAGTGATCCGCCCACCTCGGCCTCCCAAAGTGCTGGGATTACAGGTGTGAACCACTGGGCCCGGCTCACTATTTTTTTTTTTTTTTATTTCTTAAACTTTCCAAAATGTTCTTCCCTTAGATATTGAAAACGAATTAAGAATAAAACCAGGGTTTACAATTGATGTTATTCAACATGGAAGCATATGGGAAAAATTTCATGGTGCATTAATTATATAATTAACATTATAAATTATATAATCTCTATTTCTTTCTATTACAATGGAAATGTGACCCTGTCCTACTAAAGACAAATCCTTCTACTTGTGTCTTGGAACCCATTTGATCTTGCTTTCTCAATAAGTGTTTTTCTACAGCTCTTCCCTCCTTCATCTCTAATGTTGACATCTCCTTTCCTCTGGCCCATTTTTAACATATAAGTGTATCTTGCATAAATCTTCTTAAAGAGAATATCTTCATTACATTTACTTTTGAGTCTTCAGGTCATCTTTCAAGTCTACTACTCAAGTTGCTTTTGTCAAGATCACCAATCTTGCACAGTGTTGTACTTGGCTGTGTATTATTCTTAACTGCCACTATTTCACATTCTCGTTTGACTTTTCTTCTTTCTCTGACAAACCTTAGAATATTGGAATTTCTGAAAGCAGACCTAGCTTTGCATATATGTATATGTGTGTGTGTATATAAATACATGCATGCATACACATATATGTTTTATATATATATATATATATTTGCTGATAAATGTTACATTTGCATCTTTAGTGTTGGTCACTTTTATAATCCTGAGTTTCTTATATCCATTATCCAACATAAAAAAGATTATTGTTGGCATGTCAAAAATAATGTTAAGTATAATATATTCAAATTTGCATTTTCTATTTTCCCATTCCAAAATCTTTCTTGTCTATTCTTACTCTCAATGGGTCTCAGTTCCTGTGAGGCCAACTAACTATGAGTCATTCCTGGTTCAACCATTTTTTCTCAACAACCCCACCTCATTTACATTGAATACATCAATGAGTACTGTGGCAAAGTTTAAATTATCCCACTCTGGTATGTCTCCAGATTTTTTAAAGCAACCTCAACTTTCACTGGTGGCACTACAATAACATTGCAACACTAAATTTTGATTCAAATTTTACTCTCATTATCCACTTAGTAGCCACAATGCTATTTTACAAGCCAGATCACATAATTTTTTGGTTTTTAAACAAATAAACACATCAAACCAAAATTGTTACGTATGATTTTCATGGCTAAACACACCTGTGTGCAATCCACATTTCCAAACTCTCCCTTTACATTTTTCTCTTGTTCAATATATTCCAACTGCAAGAGACCACTCCTTCTCCCTGCTCATTTGTCTTTATATCATTTGCTTGCCATATTCACTATGACCTGTGTTAGGAATACACTTCCACTGGTTTTTCCCATGACTGGTTCCTTCTCATCAACTATGTCTCATCTCAAAGCAGATATCTGAGAAACCTGCCCCACCCATATTATTTAAAAGCCTGCTCACATCTTTCTATTTTAGTTAGTCTCTGGCACATACTTATCTCTTATTTCCTTCTTAACACCTATACTAATATCGCTCTTTTAGATTTGTATACACAGATCTGTATAGTCCCTCCTCTCACCAAAGTTTGTTCCATGAGAGTGAGAATTTTGTATTCTGCTTCCTGTTGTATACTTAGGTTGCTGAACACTTTTTCACACAGGGTAGATACTCTGAAAAAGCCAAGTTATAATATGAATAAGATATTGATTTCATCTGCTAAAATTTATAAATGCCTAGTAAACACTAAAATAATGTATAACATATTTTAATAGTTATTTCATTAGCTATGACTATTGTTTTAACTAAAACTAAATTTTTATTTACAAATGAATGGATAAGTTGTTCCATAGCTATACAATGGAAACTTACTTATTAATAAAAGCAATTGATGCATGCAACAACACGGATGAGTATTAAATCACTATGATAAGCAAAACAGACAAAATATATATGTACTGTGTAATATCCTTTATATAGATGTATACACAATAGAGTTCTCTCTATAAGAAAAAGCCAGTCAGTTGTTGCCTATGGAAAGAATCTAAAGACATGAGGAATGTTCATATTTTTGATATGACAAAAATGTATTTTTACTGGACTTTTGGTTCCATGAAAGTATGCATATGTGAAAATCCATCAAATTGTTCACTTTAAATATGTACAGTTAATTGTGTAGAAATTATTCTTCAACACATTTGCAAAAAATACATCCAAATGAGAAATAATTTGGATTGGTGTTTCTTGGTGTTTTATTAGGAAATTCTTGAATTGAAAATAAGCTTGAAGAGGAATGTAACTATTTATTACTAGTGATAATGCATGTACCAAACACCATGGTGACAGGTTTTTACATTCCAATATGCAGACTTTTGTGTTAGGTACCCACATTCTGATGATGGGTATCCTGCTGCAAAATTGTCCAATATCAAGTGAATCAAACTTCAATGTAGCAATAATAATTTTTTTTCAGCAGAGAGGAAAGTATATTTTCTATTTAAAATACAGTTTTTCTGCCTTCTCAGCAACTTGCATTAATTTTTCTTTGACAGCTGGATTCCAGCTGCTATCCATTTCAAAGAGAAAGCATTCAGATATAAAATGTTTAGGTAAATTATTATTTTCCAAAATACAATGATTTAAACATTCTCATAAATCCGTAAGAGCAAAAGAATTGGTACTTTCTCAAAACATAATGGTTTCTTTCATAAATGTGTTTGCTTAAGGCATATTGATCATATACAATTCTTCATATAGGTGTAATTATTTTCAATTAAATTTTTAAAATATTTTTCAGCATAACATGGGAGTCAAAACATATTGAAGTCGAATCTTTAAAAGACCTTGGAATAAAATAATCAAAATAAAATAACAATATAATAAAAATAATATTATATAAGTAATAATTTTAAACACATAATATTAATTTATAAATTACTTCATTCAACTATTATTCAAGTAATACTAAGTGGTTGTTCTGTGCTGAAAACTGTGCAGGACAATAGGAAAACAAAGATGAATCTGACAGAAACTCTGCCCTTTGTAATGGCACTCATTTAAAATTATTAATTATAATAATAAATGTAAAACTATCTGCAGAGAAATAATACAACAGAATGATTAAAATATACAGATTTTGGAGGAAGAAAAACCTGAATTTCTACCTTAGCCTTACTACTTCATATAGGTACTGGACATCTCAGTTCCCTACCTTAAAAATGTGACCAGTAATACCTTCCCCACTGGTAAGGACTTGTCATAAAATGTTTGTCAATCCTTACCCAGTCATTGGCAAAAAGAAAAAGATCAATATATTTATATCCCTCATATTATCTAAGCTCTTGAAGAGGAGAAATTGTTTACTATACAACTCATTTTTAACTAAAAAATCAATATACTTGTGCAACCACCACCCAGATCAAAATATAAATTTCTAACATCCCAGAAAATTATTTTGTGCGTTATTCATGCAATACTTTCCAAAGACAATCATTACATATTTCTGCTTGAATAATTCATGTAAACGCCATTATATAGTATGCAATCTTTCATTTGTTTCTTTTTAAAAAAATACGTTAACTTTTGGGATACATGGGTAGAATGTGCAGGTTTGTTACATACGTATACATATACCATGATGGTTTGCTGTGCCCATCAACCCGTCATCTACATTAGGTATTTCTCCTAACACTATACCTCCCCTTGCCCCTCAACCATTGACAGGTCCTAGTGTGTGATGTTTCCCTCCCTGTGCCCACATGTTCTTATTGTTCAACTCCCACTTATGAGTGACAACATGCGGTATTTGGTTTTTTGTTCCTGTGTTAGTTTGCTGAGAATGATGGTTTCCAGCTTCATCCATGTCCCCGCAAAGGACATGACCTCATACTTTTTTATGACTGTTTAGTTTTTCATGGTGTATATGTACCACATTTGCTTTATCCAGTCTAATATTGATGGGCATTTGGGTTGGTTTCAAGTCTTTGCTATTGAGAATAGTGCAGCACTAAACATACATGTGCATGTGTCTTTATAGAAGAATGATTTACAATCCTTTGAGTATATACCCAGTAATGGGATTACTGGGTCAAATGGTATTTCTAGTTCTAGATCCTTGAGGAATCACCACACTGTCTTCCACAGTGGTTGAACTAATTTACACTCCCACCAACAGTGTAAAAACTTTCCTATTTCTCCACATCCTCTCCAGCATCTGTTGTTTCCTGACCATGGTAACTGGTGTGAGATGGTATCTCATTGTGGTTTTGATTTGCATTTCTCTAATGACCAGTGATGATGAGCTTTTTTGCATGATTGTTGGCCACATAAATGTCTTATTTTGAAAAGTACCTGTGCGTATCCTTCACCCAGTTTTTGATGGGGTTGTGTTTTTCTTGTAAATTTGTTTAAGTTCCTTGTAGATTCTGGATATTAGCCCTTTGTTAGATGGATAGATTGCAAAAATTTTCTCCTGTTCTCCAGGTTGCCTGTTAACTTTGATGATAGTTTCTTTTGCTGTGCAGAAGCTCTTTAGTTTAATTAGATCCCATTTGTCCATTTTGTTTTTTGTTGCCATTGCTTTTGGTGTTTTAGTCATGAATTATTCGCCCATGCCTATGTCCTGAATGGTATTGCCTAGGTTTTCTTCTAGAGTTTTTATGGTTTTAGGTCTTACATTTAAATCTTTAATCTATCTTGAGTTCATTTTTGTATAAAGTGTAAGGAAGTGGCCCAGTTTCAGTTTTCTGCATATGGCTAGCCACTTTTCCCAACACCATTTATTAAACATGAAATCCTTTCCCCATTGTTTGCTTTTGTCATGTTTGTCAAAGATCAGATGGTAGTAGATGTATAACATTATTTCTGAGGCCTCTTTTGTGTTCCATTGGTCTATATATCTGTTTTGGTAATAGTACCATGCTGTTTTGGTTACTGTAGCATATTAGTATAGTTTGAAGTCAGATAGCATGATGCCTCCAGCTTTGTTCTTTTTGTTTACCATTGTCTTGACTATACGGGCTCTTTTTTGTTTTCATATGAAAACTAAGGTAGTTTTTTCTAATTCTGTGAAGCAAGTCAATGGTAGCTTGATGGGAATAGCATTGCGTCTACAAATTTCTTTGGATAATATGGCCATTTTCACGATATTGATTTTTCCTATCCATGAGCATGGAATGTTTTATTTTTACATCATCTGTGTGAGAGCCATCATGTTTTCACATGAGGCAATATTTCACTTCTCATCAGTGGTATGAAATATCTGATTGTTTAGATATCTATTCTCCTATAAAGAAATCTTAGTTATTTTCAATTTGAGACTGTTGTAGGCATTAGGTAAAGTTTATTTTTTGTTGTTAACTTTGCATCAATGTTTGTAAAAAAACAGTATGGTTTATTGCTAAATCATGATATCTTATGGGTTAGCAAGGCATACGATCAAGTTTGACCTTCATTATAACAATGTTGATTATTTAACACAATCCTTCTAAATTTTCCCCACTATGACACACATGGAAAATGGCAGTATTTCTATGGCACAGGGGGTAAATGGAAGTGGTGTTTGCAGCCAGAGTTATGTAGCCTGGTAGCTCCAGCCATGGGGAGGGTGGAGGGGATTACTAACAGCACATCAGTAACCAGCTTGCAGAAATTTGTGACAGAACCGTGTTATTTGTTCATTCTTCAACTGTCACGAATCATGCACTACAATATTTAATGGATAACATGTTCTTCTGGCACTAAATTGGGAAGATGGACCACCATTTATAATTAAATGTAAGCAATAAGTAGGTAATGATACTGTTTAATGCCATAATTCCCAAAGTGTGGTTCCTGGACCAGCAGCATATATGCCTCCAATGTAAATATCAGGGCTGCTGGTTGTAGGACCCATTGATCTGTAGTTTAACAAGCTGTTCAAATGATATTGATGTCTGCAAAAAGTACGGGAACCACTGCCTTAGCAGAAGCACACTCAATGGCTTGATTTTAACACACCTGCAGACTGGAACACAGGCACCTGTGCAGACTTAGGGTCCTGTGCCTGTGCAGGAAGACTCTGGCCTACATAGGGATGCCTGGTCATTCCAGAAGATAGACCTATGTCCGAAGCTACTGGTGATTGTGGGCCATGGCCTCCAATAAAAAGGTCACTATCTCTAGGCAGATAGTGCTGAGTTCCTGCTGCTCTACTCTTTTTCTTATCTTTTAGAGCCATAGGCATTCATTTCTCTTAAGAGTATATTCAATTTTAGTATTTCTAGGTCATGAGTTTGTATATGTTTAGCTTTAGTAGATATTACCAAACAATTTTATAAAACAGGTGCACCAATTTATAAACCTGCTAGCAGATATTGGCATGTATGAGGCCTTCAATGGAGGAATTTATTTTAAGTAATTTAAGTGTTCACTGAAGAAATGATAAGCAGAAACTTCTAAAGACAACAGAGAAAATGCATTCAAGAAAATAATCAGGACATGCATCACAAACCATTATGCAACAGATTGGTATTGTCACTGACACTAAATAAGTGAGCATGTCGTGAGCTGAGGTCAAGTGAGTAGATGTGGATGCAAACTTTGAAAATTGTGAGATAACCATTTTATAAATCAAGATTCCGAATTTTAAAATTAAAAACAATAAAACATTAAAAGTATTCTTTTGTGTATGTTTATACTGCTCTATACTAACTTTCTAATCTGTGCACAAAGACATACTAAGTTAGTGGAATATCCATAGCTGTTTCATGTAAAGGGTCTACATTACCAAATGCATTTGGTAAATTTTGGCATTCTGGGTACCATAAAGTTGTAATGGTTCTCTTACTCTATTACTTCTCAGAGTCTTGATGTCCTACAATAGGAATCTCCATTAGACAAAGGAAGGCAGCTTTTCCAAATCTTACAAGATGGGAGAATTTTTCTCTCATTAAGTGTCTTGTAAAACAATGAGTTTTAAATCTACATGTATCGGTGGTACCTGAAAACCTGAAGTTGAATAGAGAAAGAAAGCAATGCTTGGTCACCTAATCCTCGCCTCTACCTGCACCAACCTCTTTAATACTTGCACAACTACAATTCAGGTACATATTATCTTTAAACTATACAGATGAAGAAAAGACTAAAACAAATTTTGGCACAATTTTTAACTAATATAATTTAATGAAAGAAAATATTTTCCTAGTATTTTTCTCATAATATTTAAGGAAAGAATGCTTGCCAGAATGACTATGAGGCAAGATTGCTGCTAGTGATGGGTCTTAGGTAATAGATACATTTGGCAGACACAAACATTATTATGTGTAGAATAAAGAGTTCAAATTAAGGAATAATATATGGAATATTATACAAGTATGAGTAATACAGTTTTTCTGTGGTGTTTGAAATAATGTAAAAAAAGAAATCTTAAATTCTGAAAAACAGTATTATAACTAGGTCAGTATGGAATAGAATTATGACACTTTTTGAATTGAATAGAAATATGATTGGGGATATGTATATATGTGAGAATTCACATTGATGATTGTATTAGGCAGTTCTTGCATTGCTATAAATAAATACCTGATACTGAGTGATTTATAAAGAAAAGAGGTTTACTTGGCTTATGTTTCTGCAGGTTTAAGGGAAGCATGGTGCTAGCATCTGCTTGGCTTCTGTGGAGGCCTCAGAGAGCTTACAATCATTGCAGAAGGCAAAGGCGGAGCAGGCACATCACATGGACAGAGCAGGAGCAAGATATATACATATATATATATACATATATATATATATATAGAGAGAGAGAGGTGGGAGTGAGGTGTCACATGCATTTAAACAACTACATTTTGCAAGAACTCACTCACTATCAAGAAGATAGCACTAAACCATGAGGGATCCACACCCATGATCCAAACACCATGCCCTATCTCCAGCACTGGGGATTATAATTCAACATGAGATTTCAGCAGGGACAACTATTCAAGCTATATCAATGATCTACTGTTTGTCATTAGAAAAATAAAAGTTTAGAAACAGTTGCAACATTCTTTCAGGGTGCTCTGCAGGTATCATCTAGGATAGCAATGATGAGAAGGTAAATCACAGGGCATGTGGGATAGCTGTTCTTAAGGAAAATTCTATAGTCCTTAGACTAAAAAATATAAAAGGAAGATGAAATATTTGAAAATGTGTTTGGATATTAATAAAACTTCAATGAATAAGATTATTTTGAAAAAAAAAATAATTTGGCTGTCATTTATTTGAAACATGGTTTGCATTCAGGTAAGATTTTCCAGTAACAAATTGTAGTTACAGCACTGAGACTTGGTAGAGCATTAAGGATTAGTATTTTGATCTGCGATCCATCCATATAAGTGATAGTAAAAACCACTAGAATGAATGAGATAATTGAAGGTAGCTATGTAGATAAAGAAAGGAATTTTTGTAAGAGTAAAATATATTTAGCAAATGAGTGAATAAAGAAATCAGAGAAGACAATATAAAAAGAAAAGTAATAGAGGTATATAACAAATTGCAAAGTCAATAACAGTGAGCAAGACAGAGTTATGACAGGATTCTAGGTAAAGCAAAGCAAGGTAAACTGCCAAATATCCCCATCTCATATCATAACCCATGAGCTCTCTGAATTCACACTGAGGTTTAAATGTAAAATAACCAGGGGGCCTTTGGACTTAATTTTGCATATAGACCCCTCAGCCATCACCTAAAAGTGATATCAAGCCATCTAGACAAATAAATACTCTTAAGAATAATAAAATTGAAAAAAATAAAATTGTTCCCATTCATTCCAACAACTAAGGGCCCAACTTTTTGGGGTCACCAAGTGTCTAACCACAAGATTGGCAAACTACTTGGGACTATGGTGAGGCACAGTAAAAACCAACTGCTGTAGCGCAAGTAGGACAACATGTTAGCTCTGCTCAGTGAGAAGACAATTACATTGAAAGGACTATGGTAGATTAGGGAGTGATACATTGGTCAATACAAGAGGAAAGTGAGGCTTGTGTATAGCAAACATGGACTTATAATAAGGAAAATCAATCTGAGCTTATTTTCAAGTTCTGAACTGACCTCCCTCCTTTATGTTGCTGCAAAATATTCTGGAAAAATGCAAGTTCCTCACTGCAGCTATGCCTTCAAGAGGACCTTGCCCATGAAGAACATCAGCAGCTGGTGGTCTTTGCAGATGGCCATGTATCTGCCTCTCACATTGTTGTCGTTGTTGTTGGGTAAGACTAGATAGGAAACCTAACTGGTTGACTTCTATTCTCAAAGAATTGAAAGAGGACTGTGATAGTGCCAGAACAAAGATAGAAAAGCCTTTCAGAAGAAACTATTGATGGCCTTCTTGAAATGGACATGCAAAGACTGGTGGTCAGACTTATCCAGGAATTTTTGCTCCAGGCCAGAATAGTTGAGGTGGTTTAGTGCTAAAGAAGTGGGGGAGGGGTGAACAAACAAACAAACAAACAAAAAACTAGCCAAAGTCCTCAAGCAACAAATGAATGCTATGATTTCCCCAGTGGGAGAGGAATAGGGACAATAAAGCCATATGAAAATTGGCTTATTATTATTTCTTACTAACATTAAACCATTAGGTTGAGAACAGCTACTCAACTCAAATGCCATTCATAAATTACACATTACCTAGGACAAGATAAAAAGTCTCATCACCAAGCACTGAGAACACCAAATGCTGAACTCTCTGAATATTGTTAGTGTGGCTACCTTATAGATCACAATGGACTTCATGATCTCAACCAGGTCCTTCACACGTCTTGCTGTTTTAGAGCATGAACTCTTTGTGTGTGCTGGATGTGTATGTAGTTACCATGGAACCGGAGAGGAAGGAGGAGTCAGTTGTTCACACCAGCTTTGGGATACTCTTAGCTGGACTCAGTACCAAGGAAACAATTTTCTGTCCTTCATCTTCCATGCAATTTTCTATGCTTTTCCTCCATCACTGGGAGGCCTAATTAGATTTTCTACTGTGGGACTTTGCAAATAAAATAAATATCTCTCCACTTGTTAGGTATAAATATAAATTTAAAATCACTTTTTTAAAGATATGCTGGGTGGGGAGCATAGGAGAAAATCGTTTTCTAATTTTTTATGTGAACCACAGAAGCAAAACAAACAAACAAAAACACTTAATGAAGGAAGATACTGTTGAGGTTTTTATGCAGTATAAGGACTTTTAAAATTTATGTTACATATATAAATATGTATTTCAGGGATATCGGAAGCATTTCCAATTCCCAGCCATGCTTTGCATTTCAATAATTAATGCAGAAAAGCATTTGTCTGAGTGCTGGTCCTTGCAATGGATCGAATGTTTGTGCCTCATAGAATTCATACATTCAAATGTTGGACTTCAATGTGATGATAGTATTAGGATGTGGGGCCTTTGGGAGGTAATTAAGTCATCAAGGTGGAGCCCTCATGAATGGGACTAGCACCCTTATAAAAGGAATTCCAGAAAACTATCTTTCTTTTTCTGCTATGGAAATATACAACAAACAGTGAACAGTTTGAAACCTTGAAAGAGAACATTCCCTAGAACACAACTTTGAATGCATCCCAATCTCAGAGTGCAAGCCTGCAGAACTGTGAGAAATCAACATTTATTTTTTATTAGTCACTCAATCATGGTATGTTGTTACCGCAGCCAAAACTGACTACAACAGGCCTTTTTCAACCCATACTTGTAAAAATAACTTAAATCAAATATAAAAGTGGCTTTTTTCAGTAAATGAGTATTTCATGCAAGCATTTTTTTTTTTTTTTTCTGAGAATGCTCTAGTCCCTACTCTCTCTTCTAATTTTAATGATCCTCAATACTATTTGCTCATGTTATAGAAAATGATCTTCCACAGTGATTCTTTTGTGAGCTTGCCTGGACAAAGTTAAATTCTGTATTAGTAACTAAATGTCAGTGAAATGTTTGTGCCAATAGATTATAGAGTATCTGGGAGTTGATGTCTTTATGGGGTCTTGCGCACTGTGAACTTGGGCTCCTGTCTATTTGTGATTAGTCCATTGAGAACAATACCGTGATGAGGGAAAGGTGCTCTCTATATTTTTAAGATGCTATTAAATATTTCTCTCTAGAAGGGATGTGAGTTATTTCTATAGAGCTTATCAACTCTTCTTGACTTTGTTGCCAAATCAATGCCTTAATAATCACTGACTTTTCTAATGCCCATTGTAAATACCATGGTTTCATCTGAAATGTGGCCCCACTTCTTGCTAGTATGCTCACATCTCCTTGGGAATAAATAGCACAGGTCAAAACCATGTTTTACAATAAAAATATTATTTAAATGGAATTAATATGTTCCATAGTTGAAAGTGTTTCTCAGCTAAAATAAGGGGCTGAATTAAGAAAAATAAACTATAGGATGGAGATAAGCTTGAATATGGGCATACATACTTGCATTGTAGATGTGGCATCTCAGAAAAGAACAGAGGCATAACTGATAAACTACCTAACAGATTGATAGACTGTGATGATAACCAGTGATATGCAAAGGCACACACTATGTCTTTTGTAGTGTTGGAATTTGGGATCCTTAAATCTCATTTTCTAAATGAGCTTATAGTGCTGAAACATTGTTATATACCTACTGATTCAGATACTGAAGACCAATAGATTTTTAAAAATACCAGAAGATTTATGTAAGAAGAACTGGAACACACATTTCTCCAACCGTCATACAAAGTAACAAATTTAAATTTTGTTTCCCTTCTCTGTGCCACAATTCTTCTCAAGCATGATTTCTCACTTTTTCCTCCAATAAGAAACAAAACCAGTCACACCATAAACCAAGGATATTTTTCATCAGAGGATTTAGTTTTTGTATGCATTATATCTTAGAGCACAAATTAATTCCTTAAATGTTTCAATAGATTTCATTTGAATATATTAACTTATTTAAGCTTACACAGCTAAACTAATTTTTTTTAATTTAAAAAAAAAAGAAAAAGAGGTTTTTGCACTGAAACTCAGATGACCTCAAAGATTTTTGTTCTATTTCATATTGTAGTGTTGCCTCTAGAAAGAGGGAATTATGAAAGAATATAACTATTTCTAGACAATAGAATAAAATAGAAATGGTGTATGACCCTGCTGTGAAGAGGTTAAATATCTTGCATACATTCCCCACTTCTTTTTACCTTTTTTGGTTACCAAGGAGGTAATATGTTGAATAGGGCAGCATCCTAAAATGGAATGAGTCTAGATACCAAGTAACAACTTGAAAAAAAAAAATTCCCAGAAAAAAACACTCAACCAGCATCTCCACTAGATTTTTCCACATGTAATGAAGAACTATGAATTGAAGTTGCATTTAACCCTCAAGTGCAGTAAGTTTTGCTATAAAAGAAGTTGAGGAATTGCAGAAACATATAACCAAAGAGAGATGTTCCTTTTATCATATTGTTTCTGAGCATTAACAAATTTTAATATCTACATTAGATTCTTCCATAAGTAATGAAGAAACTTGTATTTAGTAACTCTGATTTTTTTTTTTTTTTTTTTTTTTTTTTTTTT